>NC_143039.1:69751114-69773614 GCF_057628025.1 Oncorhynchus mykiss | reverse complement strand
CAGCTGAGCATGCGACTGTGTCTATCAATAGATTCTATCCTACACAGCTGAGCATGCGTCTCTCTATCAATAGATTCTATCCTACACAGCTGAGCATGCGTCTGTCTATCAATAGATTCTATCCTACACAGCTGAGCATGCGTCTCTCTATCAATAGATTCTATCCTACACAGTTGAGCATGCGTCTGTCTATCAATAGATTCTATCCTACACAGCTGAGCATTCGTCTGGGTCTATCAATAGATTCTATCCTACACAGCTGAGCATGTGTCTGTGTCTATCAATAGATTCTATACTACACAGCTGAGCATGCGTCTGTGTCTATCAATAGATTCTATCCTACACAGCTGAGCATGCGTCTGTGTCTATCAATAGATTCTATCCTACACAGCTGATCATTCGTCTGTGTCTATCAATAGATTCTATCCTACACAGCTGAGCATTCATCTGGGTCTATCAATAGATTCTATCCTACACAGCTGAGCATGCGTCTGTGTCTATCAATAGATGCTATCCTACACAGCTGAGCATGCGTCTGTGTCTATCAATAGATTATATCCTACACAGCTGAGCATGCGTCTGGGCCTATCAATAGATTCTATCCAACACAGCTGAGCATGCGTCTTGGTCTATCAATAGATTCTATCCTACACAGCTGAGCATGCGTCTGGGCCTATCAATAGACTCTATCCTACACAGCTGAGCATGCGTCTGGGTCTATCAATAGATTCTATCCTACACAGCTGAGCATTTGTCTGGGTCTATCAATAGATTATATCCTACACAGCTGAGCATTCGTCTGGGTCTATCAATAGATTCTATCCTACACAGCTGAGCATTCGTCTGGGTCTATCAATAGATTCTATCCTACACAGCTGAGCATTCGTCTGGGTCTATCAATAGATTCTATCCTACACAGCTGAGCATTCGTCTGGGTCTATCAATAGATTCTATCCTACACAGCTGAGCATTCGTCTGGGTCTATCAATAGATTCTATCCTACACAGCTGAGCATGCGTCTGGGTCTATCAATAGATTATATCCTACACAGCTGAGCATTCGTCTGTGTCTATCAATAGATTCTATCCTACACAGCTGAGCATTCGTCTGTGTCTATCAAAAGATTCTATCCTACACAGCTGAGCATTCGTCTGTGTCTATCAATAGATTATATCCTACACAGCTGAGCATGCGTCTGTGTCTATCAATAGATCCTATCCTACACAGCTGAGCATTCGTCTGTGTCTATCAATAGATTCTATCCTACACAGCTGAGCATTCTTCTGTGTCTATCATTAGATTATATCCTACACAGCTGAGCATGCGTCTGTGTTTATCAATAGATTCTATCCTACACAGCTGAGCATGCGTCTGTGTCTATCAATAGATTCTATCCTACACAGCTGAGCATGCGTCTGGGTCTATCAATAGATTCTATCCTACACAGCTGAGCATGCGTCTGTGTCTATCAATAGATTCTATCATACACAGCTGAGCATGCGTCCGGGTCTATCAATAGATTCTATCCTACACAGCTGAGCATGCGTCTGGGTCTATCAATAGATTCTATCCTACACAGCTGAGCATGCGTCTGTTTCTATCAATAGATTCTATCATACACAGCTGAGCATGCGTCTGTGTCTATCAATAGATTCTATCCTGCACAGCTGAGCATGCATCTGTGTCTATCAATAGATTCTATCATACACAGCTGAGCATGCGTCTGTGTCTATCAATAGATTCTATCCTGCACAGCTGAGCATGCATCTGTGTCTATCAGTGGCGATTATAGCATGTAAATCTTGGTGAGGAAATCAAAACAATTATAATTGTGCGATGCATGCCAGCACAACCACTACACAACACTAAACAACACATTAATGGCACTATAATGGTGACAAACAGTGCCCACAAACTGTTAGGGCCTACATAAAACTTTCCCAACATCAGTGTCCCTACAGCAGTCTTAACATCTTACCACTGCTACACCTGGCTATCAGCGGAGCCTTGTCTGGCAGTGAAAGTTAATTCCTTCTCATTTACTGCCTTTCAAAGAAACTTAGCTGATGTGGCTGACTTGCTTAAACAAATGTGGTTTCTACTAACAATTGAGCTGTACAAAACTATGGCATAAGGGGACAACAAGCGGATAAGAGGCAATCTGTCATTTCGATAAAGACATCAATGGGCGAGCGAAGACTGACGTAGTCAATATAACTATTTGTTAAGCACTTTGAAATGCACAGCGACATAATTCAGAACATGGGCCGTTCTTACAGTGTTCTCCCTGTACACCAAGTCAGAAACGTAGGATAAATAAAGAGGGCATATAAAGAGACAATGAAAGCTCTTACAATATTCAATGATTACATTTCTCTAAAACAGGCTATAGGTTCCATACGCACCACCAAGTCGGAAAACAGTCGGCAAAATTAAGAGGGAAAAATAGACCAAATTTTTAGGGTGAGGCACTTGGGCTACTAACAGTTTACTACACAACATAAACTTAGTATTACTTTCTCAGCTACAGTATACACACCTCCCTGGTATATTACATAATTTATGCAGAAGGATAAAATACCTTTTTTGGACTCGTTGTGCTGTGCTCACTTGAACAAAAAGATGGCATGGCGGTCCTTCGTCAGCAAATTGTGTCATCAAAGTCTGGCATTCTCTGGACTTATGGTGCTTCCAAGACAACTGGGAACTTGGAGGGAAAAAAACAGGTCGAATCATGATGACGTCAGTGATCTTCAAGTAGCTCTAGAGAAAGGCCCGACTTCCCGATTTACAATTCCGAGTTGGATGACCATCCAAAATGTTTTTTCCCCAGAGATCCCAGTTGTCTTGAACTCACTAGAATTCCCAGAATTCCCAGTTCCGAGTAACAGTTGTTTTGAGCGCGGCAGAAATTATGCTGGATTGACAGCATGGTCAATGTTGAATGTTTATCATTTTAAGCTTGGAAAAGAGATCCTTAAACCCAGACTTGGGACAGGACAGCCACTCCAGGGAATAGCAGGCTAGTGATTGTTTTGCAATGCTTGCAGTTAGCCACTGATTCCTTCCAAAAAACTCATTGTAGAATTTGCGATTTCCAACTTGTTGTGTAATGTTCATGTTCAACGGCCGATGAGCACCGATACATTTGATCGTTTCTCTTCATTATTTATCTTAATTTGACAAGGATTAAAAAGGATTTGCTAGTTGATTGTCGACTTCACTCATGATGATGACTGCTAGCTAAGATTTTGAAAGTACAATGTTGACATGATCAGTCCAATCAAAGCTACTGTACATATAACGTGATTTGCCTTAATTTTATCTGTGGCCAATGACCTGGAGTCTTCTTGGATGGGCACTTCTAATTTACCTCTATGGCAGCACCCAAGGGGCTTGAATTTTCAAGCTCTACCCTTAGATTTGGCGGTGACATTGTGTCCCCATGAGTGACAGAACACTGAGCCAATCACAGAGTAACTAGAGAACATTACCAACCCATATGCTCCATATTTTCTGCTGGCTGTCCCACCACCACAGACAGCACTGAGCTACGCTGAAACACCTGCATTTTGGACTGCCTTACTCAAGAAAACAAAAAATTGACTTATGTGCCACCAATCCCACATGAGGCTTTATTAACTCAATTATTTTGTATATATTTTTTACGCTGTTTGCAAACTGATATGTGACACGTATCAATGCCAAAATAACATGCTTATTTTTTACTCTGCCCCACCTGCCCTGAATGATGGGTCGCCACTGGCGTCTATGAATAAATTAATTGGTGCTTTCTAAAGAAGACTGGCAGGCGTACCTCATGAAGCTGGTAGAGAATGCAAAGCTGTCATCAAGACAAAGGGTGGCTACTTTGAAGAATCTCAAATATATTTTGATTTGTTTAACACTTTTTTGGTTAGTACACGATTCCATGTGTTATTTCATAGTTTTGATGTCTTCACTATTATTCTACATACAATGTAGAAAATAGTAAATATCAAGAAAAACCCTGGCAATTGCATCAAAATTGTTTTGTCGAGTATTGTCACATCATTGTCATATTGTAATGCTTGTTTCAGAAGGTTGTACATGGAGAATATTTGACAGGGAGGAATTTATGAATAGCCTGACAATGAAATAGTCTGCAGGATTTCTTTGCCCATGTCATCTACAGTTGAAAAACAGTCAAATTATAATAGGTGGACCATGATAAATGTTCTAACAACTGTCAAATTGCTGTAACTGCAGTGGACTGAAATGTGAGATGTGAATGCAATATAAAATAACATTCATCTCTTTAAATATAGCAGGGATTTGTGAAGAATATCAATTTACCTCACTATTTACAACACCATGTTCTTATAATCAAGCATTGACAACCCTCATCTATAATTTCTGTGGAAAGAGAACATCCTACAGTGATACTGTATGTCTGTCTCTGTGGCCATGTGTCTGGGGTGAATTTCAGGGCAAAATGAAAGACATTACATTATTATGCTCAGAGCTCCCTCTAGTGGTCAATATGAATAAATCCCTATTTATAAGAAACCATTTTTCCTCACTTATGTTGGAGACAAAATCCTCAATTCACTATAAAGTTCAAATTTAATGTGTGTCATCAACTCCCTATGAGTAGCTTGGCATAACTTCACCACTTTCAAGTATTTGTTTATCGTATTATTCTTTGGAAAGTTGTTTGTAAAAACAAAACAAAAAAATCTGGACCTTTTTCAAACAAAACAGAAACGAATAGAAAACAGGACAGAACCTAGGAGAAAACAGGACAGAAACTAAGAGAAAAGAGGACAGGAGCTAAGAAAAAACAGGACAGGAGCTAAGAAAAACAGGACAGGAGCTAAGAGAAAAGAGGACAGGAACTAAGAGAAAACAGGACAGGAACTAAGAGAAAACAGGACAGGAGCTAAGAGAATAGAGGACAGGAACTAAGAGAAAACAGGACAGGAGCTAAGAGAAAAGAGGACAGGAGCTAAGAGAAAAGAGGACAGGAACTAAGAGAAAACAAGACAGAACCTGGGAGACAACAGGACAGAACCTAGGAGAAAACAGGACAGGAACTATGAGAAAACAGGACAGGAACTATGAGAAAACAGGACAGGAACTAAGAGAAAACAGGACAGGAACTAAGAGAAAACAGGACTAAGAGAAAACAGGACAGGAACTAAGAGAAAACAGGACAGGAACTAAGAGAAAACAGGACAGGAACTAAGAGAAAACAGGACAAAACCTAGGAGAAAACAGGACAGAACCTAGGAGAAAACAGGACAGGAACTAAGAGAAAACAGGACAGGAACTAAGAGAAAACAGGACAGGAACTAAGAGAAAACAGGACAGAAACTAAGAGAAAACAGGACAGGAACTAAGAGACAACAGGAAAGAGCCTAGGAGAAAACAGGAAAGGAACTAAGAGAAAACAGGACAGAAGCTAAGAGAAATCTAAGAGAAAACAGGACAGGAACTAAGAGAAAACAGGACAGGAACTAAGAGACAACAGGAAAGAGCCTAGGAGAAAACAGGACAGGAACTAAGAGAAAACAGGACAGAAGCTAAGAGAAAACAGGACAGGAACTAAGAAAAAACAGGACAGGAACTAAGAGAAAACAGGAAAGGAACTAAGAGAAAACAGGACAGAAGCTAAGCGAAAACAGGACAGAAGCTAAGCGAAAACAGGACAGGAACTAAGAGAAAACAGGAAAGGAACTAAGAGAAAACAGGAAAGGAACTAAGAGAAAACAGGACAGGAACTAAGAGACAACAGGACCAAAGCTGAGACAGTCAAACCATAAGGAATCATTATAGTAGTTTATGATGAAGAAGCCTAAACAGCTGGGATCTCTCTGTCTCTAGGCCACTGACATAATGTGGCGATGTTTCTAAACAAACACATGCATCTTATATTATTAGTATTTTTTATTAACTTAACCATTTTATTTAAAAACAAAGATGAGCCAAATAAACCTCTAATCTTATCTGTAGCTCTGGTGTGCATAGAGATGATTCTAAATATTTATAGTAAGGCTGCTAAATCATCCGTCTTATCCACTTAACTCCCTTGGACTTACGGTCATACCTGTGTGGAGTGTTCTGTATGCGGGGCCACGCCCCTATTGCCCTTGCTCTTTACTGTTGGTCATACTGTATGGACCAGAAACTCTGTGTGCCTCCCAAATGGCACCCTATTCCCTATATAGTGCACTACTTTTGACCAGGACTCTGGTTAAAAGTAGTGCACCAATTAGGCAATAGGGTGCTATTTGGGAGGCATACAGCCTTGACATATAGCTCTTCCACTCCCTTGCTCTGACTGTTACGATGACCATTTTATCAAATGGAATCCACAATGCCTGTCATCTCTGCTGATATACTTTGCTGTACCAACCCTTCTTTATAACCCCTCTCTTGGTAATCAGACAAACTACAGTGAATCACCATGCTGACTGGTGATCTACCGTAAAAGATTTTTAAAAATGAGGGTCCACCTCTGATTTATCTGAAGTTGCGATCCATGGATTTGAGCCGTCTGTCTTCGAAAGTGTGGACTCTGAACAGTGAAACTGCCGACGTACCTAATCATGTCATATAACCAAGTATCTAGAGGATGTTATTTCCTGTATCCATTTACAGGGAATTCTCTTGAGTGGTAGACTGGACAGAATGGAAAAAATACTGCAGCTGGAAAGCATCATATGGCTTTGTGCTCAATGTATGTGCTAAACAAGGAAAGCTATACAGAAACAACATGTATCAGAATTATTATTTTCTTTGCGTATTTTATTACTTTTTGGGGGTTTTGTGGGATTGGTGGCACATACTGTAAGTAAAAATACACATATGACAAAGTTAGACAAATCTAAACATGTCACATTCTCACATGTATACATACTGTCAACCTCTGCATTACCGCTAACTACACACGTCACACGATCACAAATGAAAACAGAATCTACCTACTTCCCTGCAGTCACACTGTTATGGTATGTGGTTATACAAAAGATGTGGCAATTACAGAGGCAGTAGGCTGAGGAACTGTGAGTCCCATTATAAATATCGGTGGTATAAATTACAGTTTGAACTAAATCGCATACAGATGAAATCCTTTCCAACAGTAACATTAGCACCAACAGCAGGTTCAGACTGAACACCAGCAGACTACACTTCTATGTGGTAGATACAACAGAACTAGACTATAAATCGCATATATCATCTAGAAAGTCATTTTGAGGAAATTTTCCATCATATAGAATGATCAAGCGTGTTAAATTAAATGTATCAAAACAGGTCAAATATAGCATAGTTTACATACAGTGTAATTTGTAATTGTATACAAATCCATTGCATTGTACTGTACAGTGTGAGGACTAGGAGGCTCTAGAAGCCAATATTTTCTTCATACAGAGAAAGGAGCAGCAGGATGCCCCAGCCAGACAGCAGTCCTAAGTTCTGGAGCAGGAACATGAGCCAGGGCCTACGGTTGTCCGCATGGATCATGGTGGGGAGCTGGGAGGAGAAAGAAGCAAGACAATCGACTGCATTTAACTCCTTGCCCAAATATAGCATATTTACAGAGAAAGATAGGCATTAGGGAATTGATGAAAGACATAGGAGCAAACGTGCCATAACTAGGGGTCAGAGCTCTTCCTGGTCAGGTGACATAGCCAGGAGACACTTAAGGCCCAAGTCATAATTGGGCTTCCAGGGGAAAATGTTGTCCAAAGTTGCAACAGTAACCAAGACGGCAGGGCTTAGCGAAGGGTCATTTGAACAATTTGTACGATAAACTCTCATTTGAAGAGAAACACAAATAAGTGATTCCTCACAGCCTGTTTGAGAATGTGGTAAACCTAGTGTACTAACCATATCAGCCAGACCCACATACAGGAAGAGACCAGAGGTGATGGCCGCAATCCACTGCTTGGTGGCCAGGTCAGTAGAGACGGTGAGGGCGATGTAGAGTCCGATGAAGGATGTGAGGGCACTGCCCACATTCAGCATCAAGGCCTTCTTCACTGACAACCCGCTGTGCAGCAGGATTGCAAAATCACCTGGGAAATGTAGGACGGAGAGGTTTAAAAGGGACGTCAGTGATAAAAATGTAGGTCTTAGGTTGATGCCATTGGAGGGATTGAGTGAATAGGAATCTGTATGGAGAGAGAAGTCGTGGCTAATCATCTACCACTACTACTCATCCAGTCTAACACTTGACTGTTTGAAATGAAAAAATATTGTCCAGAAATCAAACACCATTTTACACACCACACACACACACACTAATTGATATAAAATAAACATCTGAAGTACTAATGTGGCTGGGTCTCATTCCCTGAAAATCTCTTTCAACATGACCAACTAGAGGCATCAGTCTACACTCACCCAGTTCGTGAGGCAACTCATGACAGAACACAGCCAAAGACGTGGCAAGGCCGGAATTCCAGGAAACAGAAAAGGCCGCTCCGATAGCCAGGCCATCGGCAAAGTTATGTATCCCGTCCCCTATGGTAACCATGTAGGGTAGCAGACGCTGTTCTAGTGGAGGGGAGAGACAGAAGGGAAACTCAGAGAAAGGTTCAGTCGTCTAAAGAACTAAAGTTACATTTGGCTATTTTTAATCATGTGTCTAAATTCATATATCACAATGACAGCATTATTGATTAGCCAATGTCATTAGGCTGGAATACAGAATACAGATGTAGGATCTTAATTTGACCAGTTTCTCACAACAGGAAAAGTATCCTGTAGCAACAGGAAATATGAATTAGTGTGTGGATTACAATTAATGGACATTTTTGTAGGGGTTGATACATTGTTAGTTAGGACAAATCAAGTCTGACATTTTAAAGTGGAAATTACTAACTTTAGAAGTCTTTTTAAACCTTAAATTTACTTCATGTTTGCATTTCCTGCAAGAACAGGGTGATCAAATTAAGATCCTACATCTGTTGGAACCAGTGGTGGAAAAAGTACTAAATTGTCATACTTGAGTAAAAGTAAAGATACCTTCATAGAAAATGACTCAAGTCAAAGTCACCCAGTAAAATACTACTTGAGTAAAAGTCAAAGTATTTGGTTTTAAAATACTTCAGTATCAAAAGTAAATGTAATTGCTCAAATATACTTAAGTATGAAAAGTAAAAGTATAAATCATTTCAAATTCTTCATATTAAGCAAACCGGATGGCATAATTCATGTTTTTTATATGTACTTATAGCCACAGACACACTCCAACACTCACATATATTTTACAAACAAAACATTTGTGTTTAGTGAGTCCACCAGATCAGAGGCAGTAGGGATGACCAGGGATGTTCTCTGTTTAATGAGTCCGCCAGGTCAGAGGCAGTAGGGATGACCAGGGACGTTCTCTGTTTAATGAGTCCGCTTGAATTGTTTATAAAGATTACATAAAGGATGATGTCTCATTTTAATCATGTCAGATAAATAAATTGTTGTCACTGTTGATATTATCATTTACAATGATATGACAGGGTGTTTTTGGGTGCATCTGCAGCTAAAATGTTGTACCCCTGCAGTAATGAATCCCTGTATTGCTGTTCCTCGTGTAAGTGAACAAAGCTCTTTGGTGCACATTACTCTTTGTCACGCTAAATGTGTGTAATCATTGACTAGACTTGACTCGCACAGTAAGTTCACAGTATATCAGCTTTCCAGTGAACGCCCTGACTGTCAGACCCTGACCTATTTTTAATCTCTTCCTTACAGGTTGTATGATGACCTGGGTTGTCTATCTTACCTCTTGAGCGCTGGTTTGGTTCTGGAAAGGCTTTCTCTGTGTCCTCACTGGGCTCACTTTCAACCTTTTAGGATCAGAATTTTACAGAAGTATAACATCGGAATTACAGCAGGCGTGAACAAGTTAGTGGAGGACAAGGTGTTCAGAGACACGGATAGTAAAGACTTGAGACTACATACTGTGTCAGGTAAAAACACAGCTTTACTAGGATACTGGCTGTTCAGTCATGGACCTCTGACTCAGATCTCCAAGAGAGCAGATAGAGGGTTTAGAACGTCACAGGTGTGTCTGTGAATAGGTGGTACAGAACCTACCAGGTGTGTCTGTGAATAGGTGGTACAGAACCTACCAGGTCAGTCTGTGCATAGGTGGTACAGAACCTACCAGGTCAGTCTGTGAATAGGTGGTACAGAACCTACCAGGTCAGTCTGTGAATAGGTGGTCCAGAACCTACCAGGTCAGTCTGTGATTAGGTGGTACAGAACCTACCAGGTCAGTCTGTGAATAAGTGGTACAGAACCTACCAGGTCAGTCTGTGAATAGGTGGTACAGAACCTACCAGGTCAGTCTGTGAATAGGTGGTACAGAACATACCAGGTCAGTCTGTGAATAAGTGGTACAGAACCTACCAGGTCAGTCTGTGAATAGGTGGTGCAGAACCTACCAGGTCAGTATGTGAATAAGTGGTACAGAACCTACCAGGTCAGTCTGTGAATAGGTGGTAAAGAACCTACCAGGTCAGTATGTGAATAAGTGGTACAGAACCTACCAGGTCAGTCTGTGAATAGGTGGTACAGAACCTACCAGGTCAGTCTGTGAATAGGTGGTACAGAACCTACCAGGTCAGTCTGTGAATAGGTGGTACAGAACCTACCAGGTCAGTCTGTGAATAGGTGGTACAGAACATACTAGGTCAGTCTGTGAATAAGTGGTACAGAACCTACCAGGTCAGTCTGTGAATAGGTGGTGCAGAACCTACCAGGTCAGTCTGTGAATAGATGGTACAGAACCTACCAGGTCAGTCTGTGAATAGGTGGTACAGAACCTACCAGGTCAGTCTGTGAATAGGTGGTACAGAACCTACCAGGTCAGTCTGTGAATAGGTGGTACAGAACCTACCAGGTCAGTCTGTGAATAGGTGGTACAGAACATACTAGGTCAGTCTGTGAATAAGTGGTACAGAACCTACCAGGTCAGTCTGTGAATAGATGGTACAGAACCTACCAGGTCAGTCTGTGAATAGGTGGTACAGAACCTACCAGGTCAGTCTGTGAATAAGTGGTACAGAACCTACCAGGTCAGTCTGTGAATAGGTGGTACAGAACCTACCAGGTCAGTCTGTGAATAGGTGGTACAGAACATACTAGGTCAGTCTGTGAATAAGTGGTACAGAACCTACCAGGTCAGTCTGTAAATAGGTGGTGCAGAACCTACCAGGTCAGTCTGTGAATAGATGGTACAGAACCTACCAGGTCAGTCTGTGAATAGGTGGTACAGAACCTACCAGGTCAGTTTGTGAATAAGTGGTACAGAACCTACCAGGTCAGTCTGTGAATAGGTGGTACAGAACCTACCAGGTCAGTCTGTGAATAGGTGGTACAGAACCGACCAGGTCAGTCTGTGAATAAGTGGTACAGAACCTACCAGGTCAGTCTGTGAATAGGTGGTACAGAACCTACCAGGTCAGTCTGTGAATAGGTGGTACAGAACCTACCAGGTCAGTCTGTGAATAAGTGGTACAGAACCTACCAGGTCAGTCTGTGAATAGGTGGTACAGAACCTACCAGGTCAGTCTGTGAATAGGTGGTACAGAACCTACCAGGTCAGTCTGTGAATAAGTGGTACAGAACCTACCAGGTCAGTCTGGGAGATTGACTGCTTGTTATTTTTCTCCTGCAGGTACATCTCCAGGACTTTACCATGGTCACAGTGATGGGGCTCAGACTCCTCCTGGAAACACAATGGCACAATGTATCTGTCTGGGCCCGGAACATCACAACAAAGAACATGTACAGTAATTTTTCAAAAACTGTTTACAGACAGATTATTTCACATATAATTCATTGTATCACAATTCCAGTGGGTCAGACGTTTACATACACTAAGTTGACTGTGCCTTTAAACAGCTTGGAAAATTCCAGAAAATTATGTCATGGTTTTAGAAGCTTCTGATAGGCTATTTGACATCATTTTAGTCAATTGGAGGTGTACCTGTGGATGTATTTCAAGGCCTACCTTCAAACTCAGTGCCTCTTCTATATCGACATAACCTGAAAGACCACTCAGCAAGGAAGAAGCCACTGCTCCAAAACCGCCACAAGAAAGCCAGACTACGGTTTGCAACTGCACATGTGGACAAAGATCGTACTTTTTGGAGAAATTTCTCTGGTCTGATGAAACAAAAATAGAACTGTTTGGCCATAATGACCATAATGACCGTTTGGAGGAAAAAGGGGGAGGCTTGCATGCCGAAGAACACCATCCCAACCGTGAAGCACGGGGGTGGTAGCATCATGTTGTGGGGGTGATTTGCAGCAACAGGGACTGGTGCACTTCACAAAATAGATGACATCATTAACAAGGAAAAACGTGGATATATTGAAGTAACATCTCAAGACATCAGTCAGGAAGTTAAAGCTTGGTCGCAAATGGGTCTTCCAAATGGACAATGACCCCAAGCATACTTACAAAGTTGTGGCAAAATGGCTTAAGGACAACAAAGTCAAGGTATTGGAGTGGCCATAACAAAGCCCTGACCTCAATACTATTGGGCAGAACTGAAAAAGCATGTGTGAGCAAGGAGGCCTACAAACCTGACTCAGTTCCACCAGCTCTGTCAGGAGAAATGGGCCAAAATTCCCCCAACTTATTGTGGGAAGCTTGTGGAAGGCTACCCGAAACATTTGACCCAAGTTAAACAATTTAAAGGCAATGCTACCAAATACTAATTGAGTGCATGTAAACTTCTGACCCACTGGGAATGTGATAAATGTGATAAATCATTCTCTCTACTATTATTCTGACATTTCACATTCTTAAAATAAAGTGGTGATCCTAAATGACATAAGACAGGGAATTTTTACCAGGATAAAATGTCAGAAATTGTGAAAAACTGAGTTTAAATGTATTTGGCTAAGGTGTATGTAGACTTCAGACTTCAAATGTATCTACGGGTGATAGCTAACAATTCTCACATTTTGGAACCAGAAAGACCTGAAATATCTTTGACCGAAACATTGCACTTTATTAAAAGGTGTATTGCAAGTGTGCGTGTGTGGGAGTTCTTTTCACCATGGATCCACTGAACCAGTAAGCTAACAGAACGGAGGTGTTCAGTAAGGAGATAAGGTTTAGAAACCGTCTGAAATGGAGAGGTACCACCTGGTCGTGTCCAATAAGAACCCATATTTTTGTTTCCTGTTGCAATACATTTTGCTACATCATGCCCTACTGAACACAGCCCAGATGATAGACACTACTTACCCCATGGTGATGCAGGGAATGGTGATGGCTGTCCTTATGAGTGGTGATGATGGAGAAGATAGTCTCCATGAGATAGAAGCAGTAGATGCCAGCCATCATCACCAGTATCTTACAGATGTAGTCTGGAACCTCCTCTGAGTGGCTGTGATCTGTTCCTTCACTGTGAACATGGAGGCCTAGGAACTGAACCAACAGAGGAAACAGTCACAACCCAGTCTGACAGTCAGCCCAATGACAGTGCTTTGACAGTGCTATGACAGTGTTATGACAGTGCTATGACAGTGTTGCGTAGCTCTTATGAAGGCAGGTTCAAGTGAAGTGTAATACACTACACAATACCAAATACTGGAGACGCAATCAACCTGTGCAGGGTCCATTAGTCTGAAATGACCTCCTTCAATCACTACTGACAGATGAAAGTCTAGAGTGGAGACCAGTACCTATCCACCATATTGCTTTAACCAATCAAGTCCTCTAAATAAGTGGTTGTGAAGGAGAGGAAGATAGGAAGTCATGTCGGACCATTGGGACACATTGTTATGTTGCTCTTATCATTGGCTTTGTAATAACCTAAAGTTCCCTGAAGGAACAAGGGGCCATTTCTCCGTTTGCCCGATCTGAAGGTGTCGTTCTTGTTCCTCACATGGTTATTATTTGACACTGTAGGGGATGACACAGTGTGACAGCCTGCTAATACTTCGCCCTGCGATGTTGACATGATGGATCTAAATGGATTGAGCTGCAACAGCAGGAAGTATCCCCTTCAGACTTCTGCCCTGGGGGAAATAAGGCTAGGAAGCATCAGATGGGACTACTGTATGTGTTGCTCTGACTTACCATGGTCTCTCAGACATCTGGCTGATCATTGGGTCACACTGACATTAACCACAACACTTTAATGAAGTGTTGAGGAGGAAGAGGTCTGGCTGGCTAGAGAAGTGGTTTTCTTTTCACATTGGACATTCCAGCAACTATGATGGATGCATAACCAGGCCAGTTCAGTGCATCTCAGCTTGAATCAGCTGGGCTCAGTGATGTGGATATGGTACTGTGGTGCTCACCATAGGCAGGAGGTGCAACAGGGCGTCCCCAGTGAGGGAGCCCACAGCCAAGCTGACACAGAACTGGATGACGAGCTGGAAGACACTGCTGCAGGAGGTACACAGCAGCACCATAACGCCAACCAGGGCGGCCAGACAGATCAGCAGATTGGCTATGGAGGCATACACAAACTCTGTGGGGAGAAATAATTAACATTAAGGGGTTACAAATATAATAACAGTGCCAGACTCAAGCCAATCAGTCAGTCAGTCAGTCAAGCCACAAAAGGTCTGTTAGATAATACAGTAAACATTGTGTGATTATGCTTGAAATAGGCTCTCGTCCTACCGAATGCAATAGGCTCTCGTCCTACCGAATGCAATGGGGCTCTCGTCCTACCGAATGCAATGGGGCTCTCGTCCTACCGAATGCAATGGGGCTCTCGTCCTCCCGAATGCAATGGGCTCTAGTCCTCCCGAATGCAATGGGCTCTCGTCCTACCGAATGCAATGGGCTCTCGTCCTACCGAATGCAATGGGCTCTAGTCCTCCCGAATGCAATGGGCTCTAGTCCTCCCGAATGCAATGGGCTCTAGTCCTCCCGAATGCAATGGGCTCTCGTCCTACCGAATGCAATGGGCTCTCGTCCTACCGAATGCAATGGGCTCTCGTCCTACCGAATGTAATGGGCTCTAGTCCTTCCGAATGCAATGGGCTCTAGTCCTACCGAATGCAATAGGCTCTCGTCCTACCGAATGTAATGGGCTCTAGTCCTTCCGAATGCAATAGGCTCTCGTCCTACCGAATGTAATGGGCTCAGTCAAGCCACAAAAGGTATGTTAGATAATACAGTAAACATTGTGTGATTATGCTTGAAATAGGCTCTCGTCCTACCGAATGCAATAGGCTCTCGTCCTACCGAATGCAATGGGGCTCTCGTCCTACCGAATGCAATGGGGCTCTCGTCCTACCGAATGCAATGGGGCTCTCGTCCTACCGAATGCAATGGGGCTCTAGTCCTCCCGAATGCAATGGGCTCTAGTCCTCCCGAATGCAATGGGCTCTCGTCATACCGAATGCAATGGGCTCTCGTC
Organism: Oncorhynchus mykiss; assembly: GCF_057628025.1. Lineage (NCBI taxonomy): Eukaryota > Metazoa > Chordata > Actinopteri > Salmoniformes > Salmonidae > Oncorhynchus > Oncorhynchus mykiss. Next base: position 69,758,231 of record NC_143039.1, on the reverse strand, counting down.
CTACCGAATGCAATGGGCTCTCGTCCTACCGAATGCAATGGGCTCTCGTCCTACCGAATGCAATGGGCTCTAGTCCTACCGAATGCAATGGGCTCTAGTCCTACCGAATGCAATGGGCTCTAGTCCTACCGAATGCAATGGGCTCTAGTCCTACCGAATGCAATGGGCTCTAGTCCTACCGAATGCAATGGGCTCTAGTCCTACCGAATGCAATGGGGCTCTAGTCCTACCGAATGCAATGGGCTCTAGTCCTTCCGAATGCAATGGGCTCTAGTCCTACCGAATGCAATGGGCTCTAGTCCTACCGAATGCAATGGGCTCTAGTCCTACCGAATGCAATGGGCTCTAGTCCTACCGAATGTAATGGGCTCTCATCCTACCGAATGCAATGGGCTCTCGTCCTACCGAATGCAATGGGCTCTCGTCCTACCGAATGCAATGGGCTCTCGTCCTACCGAATGCAATGGGCTCTCGTCCTACCGAATGCAATGGGCTCTCGTCCTACCGAATGCAATGGGCTCTCGTCCTACCGAATGCAATGGGCTCTCGTCCTACCGAATGCAATGGGCTCTCGTCCTACCGAATGCAATGGGCTCTCGTCCTACCGAATGTAATGGGCTCTAGTCCTTCCGAATGCAATAGGCTCTCGTCCTACCGAATATAATGGGCTCTAGTCCTTCCGAATGCAATAGGCTCTCGTCCTACCGAATGTAATGGGCTCAGTCAAGCCACAAAAGGTATGTTAGATAATACAGTAAACATTGTGTGATTATGCTTGAAATAGGCTCTCGTCCTACCGAATGCAATAGGCTCTCGTCCTACCGAATGCAATGGGGCTCTCGTCCTACCGAATGCAATGGGGCTCTAGTCCTCCCGAATGCAATGGGCTCTAGTCCTCCCGAATGCAATGGGCTCTAGTCCTCCCGAATGTAATGGGCTCTAGTCCTTCCGAATGCAATAGGCTCTCGTCCTACCGAATGTAATGGGCTCAGTCAAGCCACAAAAGGTCTGTTAGATAATACAGTAAACATTGTGTGATTATGCTTGAAATAGGCTCTCGTCCTACCGAATGCAATAGGCTCTCGTCCTACCGAATGCAATGGGGCTCTCGTCCTACCGAATGCAATGGGGCTCTCGTCCTACCGAATGCAATGGGGCTCTAGTCCTCCCGAATGCAATGGGCTCTAGTCCTCCCGAATGCAATGGGCTCTAGTCCTCCCGAATGCAATGGGCTCTCGTCCTACCGAATGCAATGGGCTCTCGTCCTACCGAATGCAATGGGCTCTCGTCCTACCGAATGCAATGGGCTCTCGTCCTACCGAATGCAATGGGCTCTCGTCCTACCGAATGCAATGGGCTCTCGTCCTACCGAATGCAATGGTCTCTCGTCCTACCGAATGCAATGGGCTCTAGTCCTACCGAATGCAATGGGCTCTAGTCCTACCGAATGCAATAGGCTCTAGTCCTACCGAATGCAATAGGCTCTCGTCTTTTTGGACAAGAGCCTCATGTTTTGTGATTTTGAATTTTGGAGCATTCATATTTACAAACAGAGGAAATGTATTTCTGCATAGTCTCTCTATAATTCCTTTATCATTAAGGAATGGGACTTTCTGTATCAAAAGGAAAGGAATGAGTGTTGAATATAGAGTGTACTGTAGAAATCAATAGATCAATCGCAAGAGTACACAACGCAGAATCACAGTGGCTCGGACTGTAGCAGTTCACTCACTCTCTGTGGTGCTGAGCTGGTCTAATGGTCCAGTGGGGGGAGAGATGCTGTTGCAGGCACCACTGAGGAGCTGCTGGACCAGGGCTGGGCTGAGCCGGGCCACGTCAGACCTGGACAGGCTAGATCCATTCAGCCCATGGATCTTTATCAGCTCCTCCGGGCTGAAACACATCTACGTGGAGGAAACAGGGCTGAAACACGTCCACGTGGAGGAAACAGGGCTGAAACACGTCCACGTGGAGGAAACAGGGCTGAAACACGTCCACGTGGAGGAAACAGGGCTGAAACACGTCCACGTGGAGGAAACAGGGCGGAAACACGTCCACGTGGAGGAAACAGGGTGGAAACACGTCCACGTGGAGGAAACAGGGTGGAAACACGTCCACGTGGAGGAAACAGGGGTGAAACACGTCCACGTGGAGGAAACAGGGGTGAAACACATCCACGTGGAGGAAACAGGGGTGAAACACGTCCACGTGGAGGAAACAGGGGTGAAACACATCCACGTGGAGGAAACAGGGGTGAAACACGTCCACGTGGAGGAAACAGGGGTGAAACACGTCCACGTGGAGGAAACAGGGGTGAAACACATCCACGTGGAGGAAACAGGGGTGAAACACGTCCACATGGAGGAAACAGGGCTGAAACACATGGATCACTATTCCCTTTGCAGTGCACAACTTTTGACCAAAGCCCATTGGTCTATTCTTTGAATTGACACTCCTTGTCGCTAACTGATTAACTGACAGTAAGATGTCATTGGGCATTCACAAAGTGGGGACCAACATATTACAAGTAACATGTTATTATCCTTCAGCAGTGTTCCTTCTCATTCAGATTTCTCTAATATAGACATTACCATGGGGAGAATCCTACAGCTGCCAATAGCTCAGGCCATCTACTGCACATCTGAGGCTCATTGGAGATGCAGCGGACACCAGGGGTTTAGCAGTCTGATAATGAGTCAGAGTGAAGGAGCCTGTATGTGTGTGTGTGTGTGTGCGTGCGTGCGTGCGTGCGTCGTTAAGCCCCTGAAGGTCTCTTCAGAAGATTGGAGCGATGGCCTTGACCTAATTACAGACAAAGCACCATGGTGGTTGAGAATAACAATTACCAGTTCCCAGCTGCTGATGTTCCTATGGTGGTACCCCTCCTCATGACTCGTCCTGAAGGCATCACCTCCACTTCGACCCCCCCGACCCCTGCTAACAGTACTGTGGTCACTATGGTCATGGTCAACGTGGTCATCGTGACCATGGTCATTGTGGTGTCCCTTTTGATCTCTATGATCGTGATCCTCTTCATGGATTCCACCCAGTTGCAGGCTCTTCATAAGACCTTCCAGCTCTACAGAGATTAATCACAATGATATGGTTATTTGGTGGTAGAGTACATTAGCAGGCCATTGGGGAACAGTAATATGCTGGTAGAGTATATTAGCAGACCATTGAGGAACAGTAATATGCTGGTAGAGTATATTAGGCCATTGAGGAACAGCAATATAAACTCATTATCCAGGCTTCATGGGGTTATAACATAGGATTTGAGGGTAACATTAACATAGGGTTTGAGGATAAGATTAATAGCATCATGGTAAATGAATGATGAACTACGTATTGCACAAGATGGATTAATGAGTGGGTTGATGTTACAGTACAGCCAGGAGCATGACATTACAGTGTAATAAAACTAAACAGTGCGAGGAAAATGATTCATACTAAATAGCGATAGTAGTTTGTCATGAGGCAATATTACAGCACGGACATTTCGTACCAATAGGAATAGTTGTTTCTTACTGTACCATGTATGGTAATGTTGTCAGAACCGAAGGAGTTGAATATGAAATCCAGAAAGTAGTCCTCTTCAGGTAGTGCTCTGGCAGTCATGCAGTCACCTTGCAAAGCATGGTAAACTATGTATCCAAACATCACATCCATGTTGTGTGGGACACCATCATTCATCTCCTTCAGGATGTCTTGACCAGTAAGACACTGCTACCATAACGAGGGACAGACATACACCGTTGAATAGAATATAAATATTTTGTTGAAACAAATCTACTCAAATGAGTTTGTTAGAAAACAGGTCACTGTTGCTAACGGTAGTTCATTGGGTTTCTATTGCACAACCTTAGAAGGTACAGTATATAAAATGTGTTGCCATTCTTATTAACACAGCAGCACCAACCTGGTCGTACTGCTGATCGGGCTTGTAGTAGTTCTTCAAGTTATGGAGCAGTGTCTCTATCCCACTGCTCTCCCTGTCTCCGTGTCCATCCCCATGGTCATAGCCTGTGATCTCATGGATGAAGTTGTCCGTCTCGTCCCCCCACCTCCCTGCCCTCACGGCAGAGCAGGCCTCTGAGGGAGAGCTGAGGTACAGGCAGCATCCTGCCGCTACTCTGAAGAAGCCCCCCTTGTGAAGGAGACCACCAGTGCTGGTGAAGTTACCCACCAGCTGGTCTACTGACTGCACAGAGAGACACTAGAAAGAAGCAGGGTGGCTTCAGTGTTTCATTTAGATTATTTATCTACCCAGTACAAATATATGCCTAATTTATGAGAGAAAACCAACGTAGTGTCTTGTAAAGTCAGTAATTATGACCACAAAGCTAAAGGAGTATAGGTTGGGTGAATGCGAGACATAAAAATCTAATTTTCTGATCTTTAACAGCTATTCTCTGGCTTTTTGAGTCAGGACATACAGTGACTTGGCCTATTATCTAAACAGATTCTTCTGTAGAGTCTACCAGAAGTCCAGAACCGATTAGTGGTGCTGGAGGCTAAATGCTCAACTGGAGAAACAGAAGAAAGAAAGAAAAAAAAAAGTCTTGACACACTTCAAGTCAGATGCACATTTCTTTTAAAAGAGGCTGAGCTCGATGAAGGTCGACTGACCGAAAGCTCCGTATCTATTAAAATAAATGTGCATCTCACTGGAAGTGTGCAGAGATTTCTTCCTGATTCTCCAGCATCATGACCACGTATGAGTAAGATCTCAAGCCATTGTTGCATTAGCAGAACATGCTGTTTAACTACTGATCATTAGTGTTAGTCCCAAACATGTTTGGCCAATCTATAACACACGTCTCACATAGCATGTGACAGAAAACTTCCTCTACATGGTCACAAGGGTAGATTACACCTGCCACGGTAAAGTCCAAGGCCTTCAATGTCTGAACAACAGAAGAAAAATGTATTCAAAGAAATGGATGTGTACATGTTTTTCTACTGTAGTCAAATTAAACCAAAATGAACACTTATTGGAGTACTTGTGGTGCAATGGCATGATGGACAGAGTAATGTATTATTATTTTTTACATTGAATGTATTAAATTACGTGAAACAGAATGCCCAATCATTTAGACGTTTAAACAGGCTGCACAGTAAAAGGGTAATACAACCACGATATATATATTTATTTATTTGTTTTACACAAGTGATTTAAGTCAAAGCCATTGCTATAATCTATGATAATACCCTAACACATGGAATTAGTTAAATATTGATCAGGGTGTTTTACATCATTGGTAGAACTTAATGATTTTAATACATAAGTTACACAAAACTATCTGCAATGCTGACGTCGTGTATTCTCTCTATATAATACCTACATATTAATAGTCAGAATCATTACGGTTATCATTATCATATCATTATTGCTCAGTGCTCACGATATATGTATCAATAAAATTTAAAAAAGACTTGGTTCGAGACTGGTCAATAAAAAAAATATAATACAGATTTAGGCTTAATAAACAAGCTAGGTCTGAAAAAGCACTATGACAAATGTACAGCGCTGTATTCCATTGTGTGTAGCGCACGGCACAGTAACAGGTGCAGATTGGACCTCGACCTTTCCTAAAACCAAGTTGAAGCGAGTGTAAGAAAAAAGTTACCTTTTCACACGACACACCAGGGCACTGCACACGCTTCTCCAACAGTTTGAAAAAGGAGCGAACTGACATTTCATCCAGGTATTCCTCTCCTGGCGACACGAGCTCCACCACTTTCCCATATACATCCACAGGTGAACCCCACGCATAGCTGAATAGGTTCAAACTCAGACATAGGAGAATAACGGGAAAATACCTATATATAGTTTCCATTGTTCTATTAAAATATAAATCCCCTTTAAAAAATAAAATAAAAGTGCAAAAACAGTGAGTTTATAGAAAGAGATGATTCCGAGTGGCGCATATGCAGTCCACACACGGTTTTAAGTTCACCAAACAGCTATCTATAAATCAGCTAAGTTACAGATTTCCTTGACCTGTTAGCTCGCCTTTGATTGGTCCAGAGGCGAGTTGCGCTTCGCTACCAGTCCATAAATAGGAAACCATTGCAGTTCACCTGAATATGGGGTACTGGTCCAAAATCACCTGTTTTCAATGTACACTCAGCATCAGCTGACATAATGGCAAGAGTTATGTCAATAAGACATGTTGCGAAGAATACAGGCAAAATGTGTGTCAACTGCCAAGTGATTCACTTACATCCTCAATGGTGACCCTGATGACCCTTTAAGGGAATTTTTTTCTGCCTGCTATCTCTCCACTGGATGAAGAAAACGAATCTATTAGCTAACATTCCCATTTACTAAAAGATTGTGTATTGGGAAAATGAATAAACATGATGTAACACAAACCATTACCGACAGCGTAAAAACAAATACACATTTCTACAGAACCTTTATGTAAAAAAATGTATACTGATACATTAATTGATTGATTGATATATTTTTTGAAACAGCCAACATAGTCGAGGACGTTGACTGATGAATTAATTCAGAGGCCCCATTCTCCATGTATAATCATTATGTGGACTAAACGTACTTTCCATGGACATCATTCAACATATGCACTGACCGTGTGACTGGATGATTGGGTTTCATATTTAGGGCCAATACTTTTTCCTGACCATGGCTAAGAGAACCTCCTGGCCCTACTCACAATGATTAAGGCACTGATGACTTCACTCTACACCACAATCAGTGACTGGCCCAGGTGAGGCTGGTCTGGCAGAACTACCAAACACATCCTTGTGTCAATGGTCAGCAGGAAATTAGGTCAAACATGAAGCTGTTTGAAGTATGAACATCCAAATGGTGGTACCCAAAGGTGGAAATCATTTAAAGCAATGTTTTTTTTAATACATTTTGCAGGATGAAATCTCTTGAGATGCACCATGTTGCACCCTGCTCTTCCCACTACCACCCTGCTCTTCCCACTGCCACCCTGCTCTTCCCACTACCACCCTGCTCTTCCCACTACCACCCTGCTCTTCCCACTACCACCCTGCTCTTCCCACTACCACCCTGCTCTTCCCACTACCACCCTGCTCTTCCCACTGCCACCCTGCTCTTCCCACTGCCACCCTGCTCTTC
>NC_143039.1:69716114-69741114 GCF_057628025.1 Oncorhynchus mykiss | reverse complement strand
AGCTGAGCATGCGTCTGTCTATCAATAGATTCTATCCTACACAGCTGAGCATGCGTCTCTCTATCAATAGATTCTATCCTACACAGTTGAGCATGCGTCTGTCTATCAATAGATTCTATCCTACACAGCTGAGCATTCGTCTGGGTCTATCAATAGATTCTATCCTACACAGCTGAGCATGTGTCTGTGTCTATCAATAGATTCTATACTACACAGCTGAGCATGCGTCTGTGTCTATCAATAGATTCTATCCTACACAGCTGAGCATGCGTCTGTGTCTATCAATAGATTCTATCCTACACAGCTGATCATTCGTCTGTGTCTATCAATAGATTCTATCCTACACAGCTGAGCATTCATCTGGGTCTATCAATAGATTCTATCCTACACAGCTGAGCATGCGTCTGTGTCTATCAATAGATGCTATCCTACACAGCTGAGCATGCGTCTGTGTCTATCAATAGATTATATCCTACACAGCTGAGCATGCGTCTGGGCCTATCAATAGATTCTATCCAACACAGCTGAGCATGCGTCTTGGTCTATCAATAGATTCTATCCTACACAGCTGAGCATGCGTCTGGGCCTATCAATAGACTCTATCCTACACAGCTGAGCATGCGTCTGGGTCTATCAATAGATTCTATCCTACACAGCTGAGCATTTGTCTGGGTCTATCAATAGATTATATCCTACACAGCTGAGCATTCGTCTGGGTCTATCAATAGATTCTATCCTACACAGCTGAGCATTCGTCTGGGTCTATCAATAGATTCTATCCTACACAGCTGAGCATTCGTCTGGGTCTATCAATAGATTCTATCCTACACAGCTGAGCATTCGTCTGGGTCTATCAATAGATTCTATCCTACACAGCTGAGCATTCGTCTGGGTCTATCAATAGATTCTATCCTACACAGCTGAGCATGCGTCTGGGTCTATCAATAGATTATATCCTACACAGCTGAGCATTCGTCTGTGTCTATCAATAGATTCTATCCTACACAGCTGAGCATTCGTCTGTGTCTATCAAAAGATTCTATCCTACACAGCTGAGCATTCGTCTGTGTCTATCAATAGATTATATCCTACACAGCTGAGCATGCGTCTGTGTCTATCAATAGATCCTATCCTACACAGCTGAGCATTCGTCTGTGTCTATCAATAGATTCTATCCTACACAGCTGAGCATTCTTCTGTGTCTATCATTAGATTATATCCTACACAGCTGAGCATGCGTCTGTGTTTATCAATAGATTCTATCCTACACAGCTGAGCATGCGTCTGTGTCTATCAATAGATTCTATCCTACACAGCTGAGCATGCGTCTGGGTCTATCAATAGATTCTATCCTACACAGCTGAGCATGCGTCTGTGTCTATCAATAGATTCTATCATACACAGCTGAGCATGCGTCCGGGTCTATCAATAGATTCTATCCTACACAGCTGAGCATGCGTCTGGGTCTATCAATAGATTCTATCCTACACAGCTGAGCATGCGTCTGTTTCTATCAATAGATTCTATCATACACAGCTGAGCATGCGTCTGTGTCTATCAATAGATTCTATCCTGCACAGCTGAGCATGCATCTGTGTCTATCAATAGATTCTATCATACACAGCTGAGCATGCGTCTGTGTCTATCAATAGATTCTATCCTGCACAGCTGAGCATGCATCTGTGTCTATCAGTGGCGATTATAGCATGTAAATCTTGGTGAGGAAATCAAAACAATTATAATTGTGCGATGCATGCCAGCACAACCACTACACAACACTAAACAACACATTAATGGCACTATAATGGTGACAAACAGTGCCCACAAACTGTTAGGGCCTACATAAAACTTTCCCAACATCAGTGTCCCTACAGCAGTCTTAACATCTTACCACTGCTACACCTGGCTATCAGCGGAGCCTTGTCTGGCAGTGAAAGTTAATTCCTTCTCATTTACTGCCTTTCAAAGAAACTTAGCTGATGTGGCTGACTTGCTTAAACAAATGTGGTTTCTACTAACAATTGAGCTGTACAAAACTATGGCATAAGGGGACAACAAGCGGATAAGAGGCAATCTGTCATTTCGATAAAGACATCAATGGGCGAGCGAAGACTGACGTAGTCAATATAACTATTTGTTAAGCACTTTGAAATGCACAGCGACATAATTCAGAACATGGGCCGTTCTTACAGTGTTCTCCCTGTACACCAAGTCAGAAACGTAGGATAAATAAAGAGGGCATATAAAGAGACAATGAAAGCTCTTACAATATTCAATGATTACATTTCTCTAAAACAGGCTATAGGTTCCATACGCACCACCAAGTCGGAAAACAGTCGGCAAAATTAAGAGGGAAAAATAGACCAAATTTTTAGGGTGAGGCACTTGGGCTACTAACAGTTTACTACACAACATAAACTTAGTATTACTTTCTCAGCTACAGTATACACACCTCCCTGGTATATTACATAATTTATGCAGAAGGATAAAATACCTTTTTTGGACTCGTTGTGCTGTGCTCACTTGAACAAAAAGATGGCATGGCGGTCCTTCGTCAGCAAATTGTGTCATCAAAGTCTGGCATTCTCTGGACTTATGGTGCTTCCAAGACAACTGGGAACTTGGAGGGAAAAAAACAGGTCGAATCATGATGACGTCAGTGATCTTCAAGTAGCTCTAGAGAAAGGCCCGACTTCCCGATTTACAATTCCGAGTTGGATGACCATCCAAAATGTTTTTTCCCCAGAGATCCCAGTTGTCTTGAACTCACTAGAATTCCCAGAATTCCCAGTTCCGAGTAACAGTTGTTTTGAGCGCGGCAGAAATTATGCTGGATTGACAGCATGGTCAATGTTGAATGTTTATCATTTTAAGCTTGGAAAAGAGATCCTTAAACCCAGACTTGGGACAGGACAGCCACTCCAGGGAATAGCAGGCTAGTGATTGTTTTGCAATGCTTGCAGTTAGCCACTGATTCCTTCCAAAAAACTCATTGTAGAATTTGCGATTTCCAACTTGTTGTGTAATGTTCATGTTCAACGGCCGATGAGCACCGATACATTTGATCGTTTCTCTTCATTATTTATCTTAATTTGACAAGGATTAAAAAGGATTTGCTAGTTGATTGTCGACTTCACTCATGATGATGACTGCTAGCTAAGATTTTGAAAGTACAATGTTGACATGATCAGTCCAATCAAAGCTACTGTACATATAACGTGATTTGCCTTAATTTTATCTGTGGCCAATGACCTGGAGTCTTCTTGGATGGGCACTTCTAATTTACCTCTATGGCAGCACCCAAGGGGCTTGAATTTTCAAGCTCTACCCTTAGATTTGGCGGTGACATTGTGTCCCCATGAGTGACAGAACACTGAGCCAATCACAGAGTAACTAGAGAACATTACCAACCCATATGCTCCATATTTTCTGCTGGCTGTCCCACCACCACAGACAGCACTGAGCTACGCTGAAACACCTGCATTTTGGACTGCCTTACTCAAGAAAACAAAAAATTGACTTATGTGCCACCAATCCCACATGAGGCTTTATTAACTCAATTATTTTGTATATATTTTTTACGCTGTTTGCAAACTGATATGTGACACGTATCAATGCCAAAATAACATGCTTATTTTTTACTCTGCCCCACCTGCCCTGAATGATGGGTCGCCACTGGCGTCTATGAATAAATTAATTGGTGCTTTCTAAAGAAGACTGGCAGGCGTACCTCATGAAGCTGGTAGAGAATGCAAAGCTGTCATCAAGACAAAGGGTGGCTACTTTGAAGAATCTCAAATATATTTTGATTTGTTTAACACTTTTTTGGTTAGTACACGATTCCATGTGTTATTTCATAGTTTTGATGTCTTCACTATTATTCTACATACAATGTAGAAAATAGTAAATATCAAGAAAAACCCTGGCAATTGCATCAAAATTGTTTTGTCGAGTATTGTCACATCATTGTCATATTGTAATGCTTGTTTCAGAAGGTTGTACATGGAGAATATTTGACAGGGAGGAATTTATGAATAGCCTGACAATGAAATAGTCTGCAGGATTTCTTTGCCCATGTCATCTACAGTTGAAAAACAGTCAAATTATAATAGGTGGACCATGATAAATGTTCTAACAACTGTCAAATTGCTGTAACTGCAGTGGACTGAAATGTGAGATGTGAATGCAATATAAAATAACATTCATCTCTTTAAATATAGCAGGGATTTGTGAAGAATATCAATTTACCTCACTATTTACAACACCATGTTCTTATAATCAAGCATTGACAACCCTCATCTATAATTTCTGTGGAAAGAGAACATCCTACAGTGATACTGTATGTCTGTCTCTGTGGCCATGTGTCTGGGGTGAATTTCAGGGCAAAATGAAAGACATTACATTATTATGCTCAGAGCTCCCTCTAGTGGTCAATATGAATAAATCCCTATTTATAAGAAACCATTTTTCCTCACTTATGTTGGAGACAAAATCCTCAATTCACTATAAAGTTCAAATTTAATGTGTGTCATCAACTCCCTATGAGTAGCTTGGCATAACTTCACCACTTTCAAGTATTTGTTTATCGTATTATTCTTTGGAAAGTTGTTTGTAAAAACAAAACAAAAAAATCTGGACCTTTTTCAAACAAAACAGAAACGAATAGAAAACAGGACAGAACCTAGGAGAAAACAGGACAGAAACTAAGAGAAAAGAGGACAGGAGCTAAGAAAAAACAGGACAGGAGCTAAGAAAAACAGGACAGGAGCTAAGAGAAAAGAGGACAGGAACTAAGAGAAAACAGGACAGGAACTAAGAGAAAACAGGACAGGAGCTAAGAGAATAGAGGACAGGAACTAAGAGAAAACAGGACAGGAGCTAAGAGAAAAGAGGACAGGAGCTAAGAGAAAAGAGGACAGGAACTAAGAGAAAACAAGACAGAACCTGGGAGACAACAGGACAGAACCTAGGAGAAAACAGGACAGGAACTATGAGAAAACAGGACAGGAACTATGAGAAAACAGGACAGGAACTAAGAGAAAACAGGACAGGAACTAAGAGAAAACAGGACTAAGAGAAAACAGGACAGGAACTAAGAGAAAACAGGACAGGAACTAAGAGAAAACAGGACAGGAACTAAGAGAAAACAGGACAAAACCTAGGAGAAAACAGGACAGAACCTAGGAGAAAACAGGACAGGAACTAAGAGAAAACAGGACAGGAACTAAGAGAAAACAGGACAGGAACTAAGAGAAAACAGGACAGAAACTAAGAGAAAACAGGACAGGAACTAAGAGACAACAGGAAAGAGCCTAGGAGAAAACAGGAAAGGAACTAAGAGAAAACAGGACAGAAGCTAAGAGAAATCTAAGAGAAAACAGGACAGGAACTAAGAGAAAACAGGACAGGAACTAAGAGACAACAGGAAAGAGCCTAGGAGAAAACAGGACAGGAACTAAGAGAAAACAGGACAGAAGCTAAGAGAAAACAGGACAGGAACTAAGAAAAAACAGGACAGGAACTAAGAGAAAACAGGAAAGGAACTAAGAGAAAACAGGACAGAAGCTAAGCGAAAACAGGACAGAAGCTAAGCGAAAACAGGACAGGAACTAAGAGAAAACAGGAAAGGAACTAAGAGAAAACAGGAAAGGAACTAAGAGAAAACAGGACAGGAACTAAGAGACAACAGGACCAAAGCTGAGACAGTCAAACCATAAGGAATCATTATAGTAGTTTATGATGAAGAAGCCTAAACAGCTGGGATCTCTCTGTCTCTAGGCCACTGACATAATGTGGCGATGTTTCTAAACAAACACATGCATCTTATATTATTAGTATTTTTTATTAACTTAACCATTTTATTTAAAAACAAAGATGAGCCAAATAAACCTCTAATCTTATCTGTAGCTCTGGTGTGCATAGAGATGATTCTAAATATTTATAGTAAGGCTGCTAAATCATCCGTCTTATCCACTTAACTCCCTTGGACTTACGGTCATACCTGTGTGGAGTGTTCTGTATGCGGGGCCACGCCCCTATTGCCCTTGCTCTTTACTGTTGGTCATACTGTATGGACCAGAAACTCTGTGTGCCTCCCAAATGGCACCCTATTCCCTATATAGTGCACTACTTTTGACCAGGACTCTGGTTAAAAGTAGTGCACCAATTAGGCAATAGGGTGCTATTTGGGAGGCATACAGCCTTGACATATAGCTCTTCCACTCCCTTGCTCTGACTGTTACGATGACCATTTTATCAAATGGAATCCACAATGCCTGTCATCTCTGCTGATATACTTTGCTGTACCAACCCTTCTTTATAACCCCTCTCTTGGTAATCAGACAAACTACAGTGAATCACCATGCTGACTGGTGATCTACCGTAAAAGATTTTTAAAAATGAGGGTCCACCTCTGATTTATCTGAAGTTGCGATCCATGGATTTGAGCCGTCTGTCTTCGAAAGTGTGGACTCTGAACAGTGAAACTGCCGACGTACCTAATCATGTCATATAACCAAGTATCTAGAGGATGTTATTTCCTGTATCCATTTACAGGGAATTCTCTTGAGTGGTAGACTGGACAGAATGGAAAAAATACTGCAGCTGGAAAGCATCATATGGCTTTGTGCTCAATGTATGTGCTAAACAAGGAAAGCTATACAGAAACAACATGTATCAGAATTATTATTTTCTTTGCGTATTTTATTACTTTTTGGGGGTTTTGTGGGATTGGTGGCACATACTGTAAGTAAAAATACACATATGACAAAGTTAGACAAATCTAAACATGTCACATTCTCACATGTATACATACTGTCAACCTCTGCATTACCGCTAACTACACACGTCACACGATCACAAATGAAAACAGAATCTACCTACTTCCCTGCAGTCACACTGTTATGGTATGTGGTTATACAAAAGATGTGGCAATTACAGAGGCAGTAGGCTGAGGAACTGTGAGTCCCATTATAAATATCGGTGGTATAAATTACAGTTTGAACTAAATCGCATACAGATGAAATCCTTTCCAACAGTAACATTAGCACCAACAGCAGGTTCAGACTGAACACCAGCAGACTACACTTCTATGTGGTAGATACAACAGAACTAGACTATAAATCGCATATATCATCTAGAAAGTCATTTTGAGGAAATTTTCCATCATATAGAATGATCAAGCGTGTTAAATTAAATGTATCAAAACAGGTCAAATATAGCATAGTTTACATACAGTGTAATTTGTAATTGTATACAAATCCATTGCATTGTACTGTACAGTGTGAGGACTAGGAGGCTCTAGAAGCCAATATTTTCTTCATACAGAGAAAGGAGCAGCAGGATGCCCCAGCCAGACAGCAGTCCTAAGTTCTGGAGCAGGAACATGAGCCAGGGCCTACGGTTGTCCGCATGGATCATGGTGGGGAGCTGGGAGGAGAAAGAAGCAAGACAATCGACTGCATTTAACTCCTTGCCCAAATATAGCATATTTACAGAGAAAGATAGGCATTAGGGAATTGATGAAAGACATAGGAGCAAACGTGCCATAACTAGGGGTCAGAGCTCTTCCTGGTCAGGTGACATAGCCAGGAGACACTTAAGGCCCAAGTCATAATTGGGCTTCCAGGGGAAAATGTTGTCCAAAGTTGCAACAGTAACCAAGACGGCAGGGCTTAGCGAAGGGTCATTTGAACAATTTGTACGATAAACTCTCATTTGAAGAGAAACACAAATAAGTGATTCCTCACAGCCTGTTTGAGAATGTGGTAAACCTAGTGTACTAACCATATCAGCCAGACCCACATACAGGAAGAGACCAGAGGTGATGGCCGCAATCCACTGCTTGGTGGCCAGGTCAGTAGAGACGGTGAGGGCGATGTAGAGTCCGATGAAGGATGTGAGGGCACTGCCCACATTCAGCATCAAGGCCTTCTTCACTGACAACCCGCTGTGCAGCAGGATTGCAAAATCACCTGGGAAATGTAGGACGGAGAGGTTTAAAAGGGACGTCAGTGATAAAAATGTAGGTCTTAGGTTGATGCCATTGGAGGGATTGAGTGAATAGGAATCTGTATGGAGAGAGAAGTCGTGGCTAATCATCTACCACTACTACTCATCCAGTCTAACACTTGACTGTTTGAAATGAAAAAATATTGTCCAGAAATCAAACACCATTTTACACACCACACACACACACACTAATTGATATAAAATAAACATCTGAAGTACTAATGTGGCTGGGTCTCATTCCCTGAAAATCTCTTTCAACATGACCAACTAGAGGCATCAGTCTACACTCACCCAGTTCGTGAGGCAACTCATGACAGAACACAGCCAAAGACGTGGCAAGGCCGGAATTCCAGGAAACAGAAAAGGCCGCTCCGATAGCCAGGCCATCGGCAAAGTTATGTATCCCGTCCCCTATGGTAACCATGTAGGGTAGCAGACGCTGTTCTAGTGGAGGGGAGAGACAGAAGGGAAACTCAGAGAAAGGTTCAGTCGTCTAAAGAACTAAAGTTACATTTGGCTATTTTTAATCATGTGTCTAAATTCATATATCACAATGACAGCATTATTGATTAGCCAATGTCATTAGGCTGGAATACAGAATACAGATGTAGGATCTTAATTTGACCAGTTTCTCACAACAGGAAAAGTATCCTGTAGCAACAGGAAATATGAATTAGTGTGTGGATTACAATTAATGGACATTTTTGTAGGGGTTGATACATTGTTAGTTAGGACAAATCAAGTCTGACATTTTAAAGTGGAAATTACTAACTTTAGAAGTCTTTTTAAACCTTAAATTTACTTCATGTTTGCATTTCCTGCAAGAACAGGGTGATCAAATTAAGATCCTACATCTGTTGGAACCAGTGGTGGAAAAAGTACTAAATTGTCATACTTGAGTAAAAGTAAAGATACCTTCATAGAAAATGACTCAAGTCAAAGTCACCCAGTAAAATACTACTTGAGTAAAAGTCAAAGTATTTGGTTTTAAAATACTTCAGTATCAAAAGTAAATGTAATTGCTCAAATATACTTAAGTATGAAAAGTAAAAGTATAAATCATTTCAAATTCTTCATATTAAGCAAACCGGATGGCATAATTCATGTTTTTTATATGTACTTATAGCCACAGACACACTCCAACACTCACATATATTTTACAAACAAAACATTTGTGTTTAGTGAGTCCACCAGATCAGAGGCAGTAGGGATGACCAGGGATGTTCTCTGTTTAATGAGTCCGCCAGGTCAGAGGCAGTAGGGATGACCAGGGACGTTCTCTGTTTAATGAGTCCGCTTGAATTGTTTATAAAGATTACATAAAGGATGATGTCTCATTTTAATCATGTCAGATAAATAAATTGTTGTCACTGTTGATATTATCATTTACAATGATATGACAGGGTGTTTTTGGGTGCATCTGCAGCTAAAATGTTGTACCCCTGCAGTAATGAATCCCTGTATTGCTGTTCCTCGTGTAAGTGAACAAAGCTCTTTGGTGCACATTACTCTTTGTCACGCTAAATGTGTGTAATCATTGACTAGACTTGACTCGCACAGTAAGTTCACAGTATATCAGCTTTCCAGTGAACGCCCTGACTGTCAGACCCTGACCTATTTTTAATCTCTTCCTTACAGGTTGTATGATGACCTGGGTTGTCTATCTTACCTCTTGAGCGCTGGTTTGGTTCTGGAAAGGCTTTCTCTGTGTCCTCACTGGGCTCACTTTCAACCTTTTAGGATCAGAATTTTACAGAAGTATAACATCGGAATTACAGCAGGCGTGAACAAGTTAGTGGAGGACAAGGTGTTCAGAGACACGGATAGTAAAGACTTGAGACTACATACTGTGTCAGGTAAAAACACAGCTTTACTAGGATACTGGCTGTTCAGTCATGGACCTCTGACTCAGATCTCCAAGAGAGCAGATAGAGGGTTTAGAACGTCACAGGTGTGTCTGTGAATAGGTGGTACAGAACCTACCAGGTGTGTCTGTGAATAGGTGGTACAGAACCTACCAGGTCAGTCTGTGCATAGGTGGTACAGAACCTACCAGGTCAGTCTGTGAATAGGTGGTACAGAACCTACCAGGTCAGTCTGTGAATAGGTGGTCCAGAACCTACCAGGTCAGTCTGTGATTAGGTGGTACAGAACCTACCAGGTCAGTCTGTGAATAAGTGGTACAGAACCTACCAGGTCAGTCTGTGAATAGGTGGTACAGAACCTACCAGGTCAGTCTGTGAATAGGTGGTACAGAACATACCAGGTCAGTCTGTGAATAAGTGGTACAGAACCTACCAGGTCAGTCTGTGAATAGGTGGTGCAGAACCTACCAGGTCAGTATGTGAATAAGTGGTACAGAACCTACCAGGTCAGTCTGTGAATAGGTGGTAAAGAACCTACCAGGTCAGTATGTGAATAAGTGGTACAGAACCTACCAGGTCAGTCTGTGAATAGGTGGTACAGAACCTACCAGGTCAGTCTGTGAATAGGTGGTACAGAACCTACCAGGTCAGTCTGTGAATAGGTGGTACAGAACCTACCAGGTCAGTCTGTGAATAGGTGGTACAGAACATACTAGGTCAGTCTGTGAATAAGTGGTACAGAACCTACCAGGTCAGTCTGTGAATAGGTGGTGCAGAACCTACCAGGTCAGTCTGTGAATAGATGGTACAGAACCTACCAGGTCAGTCTGTGAATAGGTGGTACAGAACCTACCAGGTCAGTCTGTGAATAGGTGGTACAGAACCTACCAGGTCAGTCTGTGAATAGGTGGTACAGAACCTACCAGGTCAGTCTGTGAATAGGTGGTACAGAACATACTAGGTCAGTCTGTGAATAAGTGGTACAGAACCTACCAGGTCAGTCTGTGAATAGATGGTACAGAACCTACCAGGTCAGTCTGTGAATAGGTGGTACAGAACCTACCAGGTCAGTCTGTGAATAAGTGGTACAGAACCTACCAGGTCAGTCTGTGAATAGGTGGTACAGAACCTACCAGGTCAGTCTGTGAATAGGTGGTACAGAACATACTAGGTCAGTCTGTGAATAAGTGGTACAGAACCTACCAGGTCAGTCTGTAAATAGGTGGTGCAGAACCTACCAGGTCAGTCTGTGAATAGATGGTACAGAACCTACCAGGTCAGTCTGTGAATAGGTGGTACAGAACCTACCAGGTCAGTTTGTGAATAAGTGGTACAGAACCTACCAGGTCAGTCTGTGAATAGGTGGTACAGAACCTACCAGGTCAGTCTGTGAATAGGTGGTACAGAACCGACCAGGTCAGTCTGTGAATAAGTGGTACAGAACCTACCAGGTCAGTCTGTGAATAGGTGGTACAGAACCTACCAGGTCAGTCTGTGAATAGGTGGTACAGAACCTACCAGGTCAGTCTGTGAATAAGTGGTACAGAACCTACCAGGTCAGTCTGTGAATAGGTGGTACAGAACCTACCAGGTCAGTCTGTGAATAGGTGGTACAGAACCTACCAGGTCAGTCTGTGAATAAGTGGTACAGAACCTACCAGGTCAGTCTGGGAGATTGACTGCTTGTTATTTTTCTCCTGCAGGTACATCTCCAGGACTTTACCATGGTCACAGTGATGGGGCTCAGACTCCTCCTGGAAACACAATGGCACAATGTATCTGTCTGGGCCCGGAACATCACAACAAAGAACATGTACAGTAATTTTTCAAAAACTGTTTACAGACAGATTATTTCACATATAATTCATTGTATCACAATTCCAGTGGGTCAGACGTTTACATACACTAAGTTGACTGTGCCTTTAAACAGCTTGGAAAATTCCAGAAAATTATGTCATGGTTTTAGAAGCTTCTGATAGGCTATTTGACATCATTTTAGTCAATTGGAGGTGTACCTGTGGATGTATTTCAAGGCCTACCTTCAAACTCAGTGCCTCTTCTATATCGACATAACCTGAAAGACCACTCAGCAAGGAAGAAGCCACTGCTCCAAAACCGCCACAAGAAAGCCAGACTACGGTTTGCAACTGCACATGTGGACAAAGATCGTACTTTTTGGAGAAATTTCTCTGGTCTGATGAAACAAAAATAGAACTGTTTGGCCATAATGACCATAATGACCGTTTGGAGGAAAAAGGGGGAGGCTTGCATGCCGAAGAACACCATCCCAACCGTGAAGCACGGGGGTGGTAGCATCATGTTGTGGGGGTGATTTGCAGCAACAGGGACTGGTGCACTTCACAAAATAGATGACATCATTAACAAGGAAAAACGTGGATATATTGAAGTAACATCTCAAGACATCAGTCAGGAAGTTAAAGCTTGGTCGCAAATGGGTCTTCCAAATGGACAATGACCCCAAGCATACTTACAAAGTTGTGGCAAAATGGCTTAAGGACAACAAAGTCAAGGTATTGGAGTGGCCATAACAAAGCCCTGACCTCAATACTATTGGGCAGAACTGAAAAAGCATGTGTGAGCAAGGAGGCCTACAAACCTGACTCAGTTCCACCAGCTCTGTCAGGAGAAATGGGCCAAAATTCCCCCAACTTATTGTGGGAAGCTTGTGGAAGGCTACCCGAAACATTTGACCCAAGTTAAACAATTTAAAGGCAATGCTACCAAATACTAATTGAGTGCATGTAAACTTCTGACCCACTGGGAATGTGATAAATGTGATAAATCATTCTCTCTACTATTATTCTGACATTTCACATTCTTAAAATAAAGTGGTGATCCTAAATGACATAAGACAGGGAATTTTTACCAGGATAAAATGTCAGAAATTGTGAAAAACTGAGTTTAAATGTATTTGGCTAAGGTGTATGTAGACTTCAGACTTCAAATGTATCTACGGGTGATAGCTAACAATTCTCACATTTTGGAACCAGAAAGACCTGAAATATCTTTGACCGAAACATTGCACTTTATTAAAAGGTGTATTGCAAGTGTGCGTGTGTGGGAGTTCTTTTCACCATGGATCCACTGAACCAGTAAGCTAACAGAACGGAGGTGTTCAGTAAGGAGATAAGGTTTAGAAACCGTCTGAAATGGAGAGGTACCACCTGGTCGTGTCCAATAAGAACCCATATTTTTGTTTCCTGTTGCAATACATTTTGCTACATCATGCCCTACTGAACACAGCCCAGATGATAGACACTACTTACCCCATGGTGATGCAGGGAATGGTGATGGCTGTCCTTATGAGTGGTGATGATGGAGAAGATAGTCTCCATGAGATAGAAGCAGTAGATGCCAGCCATCATCACCAGTATCTTACAGATGTAGTCTGGAACCTCCTCTGAGTGGCTTTGATCTGTTCCTTCACTGTGAACATGGAGGCCTAGGAACTGAACCAACAGAGGAAACAGTCACAACCCAGTCTGACAGTCAGCCCAATGACAGTGCTTTGACAGTGCTATGACAGTGTTATGACAGTGCTATGACAGTGTTGCGTAGCTCTTATGAAGGCAGGTTCAAGTGAAGTGTAATACACTACACAATACCAAATACTGGAGACGCAATCAACCTGTGCAGGGTCCATTAGTCTGAAATGACCTCCTTCAATCACTACTGACAGATGAAAGTCTAGAGTGGAGACCAGTACCTATCCACCATATTGCTTTAACCAATCAAGTCCTCTAAATAAGTGGTTGTGAAGGAGAGGAAGATAGGAAGTCATGTCGGACCATTGGGACACATTGTTATGTTGCTCTTATCATTGGCTTTGTAATAACCTAAAGTTCCCTGAAGGAACAAGGGGCCATTTCTCCGTTTGCCCGATCTGAAGGTGTCATTCTTGTTCCTCACATGGTTATTATTTGACACTGTAGGGGATGACACAGTGTGACAGCCTGCTAATACTTCGCCCTGCGATGTTGACATGATGGATCTAAATGGATTGAGCTGCAACAGCAGGAAGTATCCCCTTCAGACTTCTGCCCTGGGGGAAATAAGGCTAGGAAGCATCAGATGGGACTACTGTATGTGTTGCTCTGACTTACCATGGTCTCTCAGACATCTGGCTGATCATTGGGTCACACTGACATTAACCACAACACTTTAATGAAGTGTTGAGGAGGAAGAGGTCTGGCTGGCTAGAGAAGTGGTTTTCTTTTCACATTGGACATTCCAGCAACTATGATGGATGCATAACCAGGCCAGTTCAGTGCATCTCAGCTTGAATCAGCTGGGCTCAGTGATGTGGATATGGTACTGTGGTGCTCACCATAGGCAGGAGGTGCAACAGGGCGTCCCCAGTGAGGGAGCCCACAGCCAAGCTGACACAGAACTGGATGACGAGCTGGAAGACACTGCTGCAGGAGGTACACAGCAGCACCATAACGCCAACCAGGGCGGCCAGACAGATCAGCAGATTGGCTATGGAGGCATACACAAACTCTGTGGGGAGAAATAATTAACATTAAGGGGTTACAAATATAATAACAGTGCCAGACTCAAGCCAATCAGTCAGTCAGTCAGTCAAGCCACAAAAGGTCTGTTAGATAATACAGTAAACATTGTGTGATTATGCTTGAAATAGGCTCTCGTCCTACCGAATGCAATAGGCTCTCGTCCTACCGAATGCAATGGGGCTCTCGTCCTACCGAATGCAATGGGGCTCTCGTCCTACCGAATGCAATGGGGCTCTCGTCCTCCCGAATGCAATGGGCTCTAGTCCTCCCGAATGCAATGGGCTCTCGTCCTACCGAATGCAATGGGCTCTCGTCCTACCGAATGCAATGGGCTCTAGTCCTCCCGAATGCAATGGGCTCTAGTCCTCCCGAATGCAATGGGCTCTAGTCCTCCCGAATGCAATGGGCTCTCGTCCTACCGAATGCAATGGGCTCTCGTCCTACCGAATGCAATGGGCTCTCGTCCTACCGAATGTAATGGGCTCTAGTCCTTCCGAATGCAATGGGCTCTAGTCCTACCGAATGCAATAGGCTCTCGTCCTACCGAATGTAATGGGCTCTAGTCCTTCCGAATGCAATAGGCTCTCGTCCTACCGAATGTAATGGGCTCAGTCAAGCCACAAAAGGTATGTTAGATAATACAGTAAACATTGTGTGATTATGCTTGAAATAGGCTCTCGTCCTACCGAATGCAATAGGCTCTCGTCCTACCGAATGCAATGGGGCTCTCGTCCTACCGAATGCAATGGGGCTCTCGTCCTACCGAATGCAATGGGGCTCTCGTCCTACCGAATGCAATGGGGCTCTAGTCCTCCCGAATGCAATGGGCTCTAGTCCTCCCGAATGCAATGGGCTCTCGTCATACCGAATGCAATGGGCTCTCGTCCTACCGAATGCAATGGGCTCTCGTCCTACCGAATGCAATGGGCTCTCGTCCTACCGAATGCAATGGGCTCTAGTCCTACCGAATGCAATGGGCTCTAGTCCTACCGAATGCAATGGGCTCTAGTCCTACCGAATGCAATGGGCTCTAGTCCTACCGAATGCAATGGGCTCTAGTCCTACCGAATGCAATGGGCTCTAGTCCTACCGAATGCAATGGGGCTCTAGTCCTACCGAATGCAATGGGCTCTAGTCCTTCCGAATGCAATGGGCTCTAGTCCTACCGAATGCAATGGGCTCTAGTCCTACCGAATGCAATGGGCTCTAGTCCTACCGAATGCAATGGGCTCTAGTCCTACCGAATGTAATGGGCTCTCATCCTACCGAATGCAATGGGCTCTCGTCCTACCGAATGCAATGGGCTCTCGTCCTACCGAATGCAATGGGCTCTCGTCCTACCGAATGCAATGGGCTCTCGTCCTACCGAATGCAATGGGCTCTCGTCCTACCGAATGCAATGGGCTCTCGTCCTACCGAATGCAATGGGCTCTCGTCCTACCGAATGCAATGGGCTCTCGTCCTACCGAATGCAATGGGCTCTCGTCCTACCGAATGCAATGGGCTCTCGTCCTACCGAATGTAATGGGCTCTAGTCCTTCCGAATGCAATAGGCTCTCGTCCTACCGAATATAATGGGCTCTAGTCCTTCCGAATGCAATAGGCTCTCGTCCTACCGAATGTAATGGGCTCAGTCAAGCCACAAAAGGTATGTTAGATAATACAGTAAACATTGTGTGATTATGCTTGAAATAGGCTCTCGTCCTACCGAATGCAATAGGCTCTCGTCCTACCGAATGCAATGGGGCTCTCGTCCTACCGAATGCAATGGGGCTCTAGTCCTCCCGAATGCAATGGGCTCTAGTCCTCCCGAATGCAATGGGCTCTAGTCCTCCCGAATGTAATGGGCTCTAGTCCTTCCGAATGCAATAGGCTCTCGTCCTACCGAATGTAATGGGCTCAGTCAAGCCACAAAAGGTCTGTTAGATAATACAGTAAACATTGTGTGATTATGCTTGAAATAGGCTCTCGTCCTACCGAATGCAATAGGCTCTCGTCCTACCGAATGCAATGGGGCTCTCGTCCTACCGAATGCAATGGGGCTCTCGTCCTACCGAATGCAATGGGGCTCTAGTCCTCCCGAATGCAATGGGCTCTAGTCCTCCCGAATGCAATGGGCTCTAGTCCTCCCGAATGCAATGGGCTCTCGTCCTACCGAATGCAATGGGCTCTCGTCCTACCGAATGCAATGGGCTCTCGTCCTACCGAATGCAATGGGCTCTCGTCCTACCGAATGCAATGGGCTCTCGTCCTACCGAATGCAATGGGCTCTCGTCCTACCGAATGCAATGGTCTCTCGTCCTACCGAATGCAATGGGCTCTAGTCCTACCGAATGCAATAGGCTCTAGTCCTACCGAATGCAATAGGCTCTCGTCTTTTTGGACAAGAGCCTCATGTTTTGTGATTTTGAATTTTGGAGCATTCATATTTACAAACAGAGGAAATGTATTTCTGCATAGTCTCTCTATAATTCCTTTATCATTAAGGAATGGGACTTTCTGTATCAAAAGGAAAGGAATGAGTGTTGAATATAGAGTGTACTGTAGAAATCAATAGATCAATCGCAAGAGTACACAACGCAGAATCACAGTGGCTCGGACTGTAGCAGTTCACTCACTCTCTGTGGTGCTGAGCTGGTCTAATGGTCCAGTGGGGGGAGAGATGCTGTTGCAGGCACCACTGAGGAGCTGCTGGACCAGGGCTGGGCTGAGCCGGGCCACGTCAGACCTGGACAGGCTAGATCCATTCAGCCCATGGATCTTTATCAGCTCCTCCGGGCTGAAACACATCTACGTGGAGGAAACAGGGCTGAAACACGTCCACGTGGAGGAAACAGGGCTGAAACACGTCCACGTGGAGGAAACAGGGCTGAAACACGTCCACGTGGAGGAAACAGGGCTGAAACACGTCCACGTGGAGGAAACAGGGCGGAAACACGTCCACGTGGAGGAAACAGGGTGGAAACACGTCCACGTGGAGGAAACAGGGGTGAAACACGTCCACGTGGAGGAAACAGGGGTGAAACACATCCACGTGGAGGAAACAGGGGTGAAACACGTCCACGTGGAGGAAACAGGGGTGAAACACATCCACGTGGAGGAAACAGGGGTGAAACACATCCACGTGGAGGAAACAGGGGTGAAACACATCCACGTGGAGGAAACAGGGGTGAAACACGTCCACGTGGAGGAAACAGGGGTGAAACACATCCACGTGGAGGAAACAGGGGTGAAACACGTCCACATGGAGGAAACAGGGCTGAAACACATGGATCACTATTCCCTTTGCAGTGCACAACTTTTGACCAAAGCCCATTGGTCTATTCTTTGAATTGACACTCCTTGTCGCTAACTGATTAACTGACAGTAAGATGTCATTGGGCATTCACAAAGTGGGGACCAACATATTACAAGTAACATGTTATTATCCTTCAGCAGTGTTCCTTCTCATTCAGATTTCTCTAATATAGACATTACCATGGGGAGAATCCTACAGCTGCCAATAGCTCAGGCCATCTACTGCACATCTGAGGCTCATTGGAGATGCAGCGGACACCAGGGGTTTAGCAGTCTGATAATGAGTCAGAGTGAAGGAGCCTGTATGTGTGTGTGTGTGTGTGCGTGCGTGCGTGCGTGCGTCGTTAAGCCCCTGAAGGTCTCTTCAGAAGATTGGAGCGATGGCCTTGACCTAATTACAGACAAAGCACCATGGTGGTTGAGAATAACAATTACCAGTTCCCAGCTGCTGATGTTCCTATGGTGGTACCCCTCCTCATGACTCGTCCTGAAGGCATCACCTCCACTTCGACCCCCCCGACCCCTGCTAACAGTACTGTGGTCACTATGGTCATGGTCAACGTGGTCATCGTGACCATGGTCATTGTGGTGTCCCTTTTGATCTCTATGATCGTGATCCTCTTCATGGATTCCACCCAGTTGCAGGCTCTTCATAAGACCTTCCAGCTCTACAGAGATTAATCACAATGATATGGTTATTTGGTGGTAGAGTACATTAGCAGGCCATTGGGGAACAGTAATATGCTGGTAGAGTATATTAGCAGACCATTGAGGAACAGTAATATGCTGGTAGAGTATATTAGGCCATTGAGGAACAGCAATATAAACTCATTATCCAGGCTTCATGGGGTTATAA
This sequence comes from Oncorhynchus mykiss, assembly GCF_057628025.1. NCBI lineage: Eukaryota > Metazoa > Chordata > Actinopteri > Salmoniformes > Salmonidae > Oncorhynchus > Oncorhynchus mykiss. The sequence goes on along the minus strand of NC_143039.1, from coordinate 69,722,551 downwards.
CATAGGATTTGAGGGTAACATTAACATAGGGTTTGAGGATAAGATTAATAGCATCATGGTAAATGAATGATGAACTACGTATTGCACAAGATGGATTAATGAGTGGGTTGATGTTACAGTACAGCCAGGAGCATGACATTACAGTGTAATAAAACTAAACAGTGCGAGGAAAATGATTCATACTAAATAGCGATAGTAGTTTGTCATGAGGCAATATTACAGCACGGACATTTCGTACCAATAGGAATAGTTGTTTCTTACTGTACCATGTATGGTAATGTTGTCAGAACCGAAGGAGTTGAATATGAAATCCAGAAAGTAGTCCTCTTCAGGTAGTGCTCTGGCAGTCATGCAGTCACCTTGCAAAGCATGGTAAACTATGTATCCAAACATCACATCCATGTTGTGTGGGACACCATCATTCATCTCCTTCAGGATGTCTTGACCAGTAAGACACTGCTACCATAACGAGGGACAGACATACACCGTTGAATAGAATATAAATATTTTGTTGAAACAAATCTACTCAAATGAGTTTGTTAGAAAACAGGTCACTGTTGCTAACGGTAGTTCATTGGGTTTCTATTGCACAACCTTAGAAGGTACAGTATATAAAATGTGTTGCCATTCTTATTAACACAGCAGCACCAACCTGGTCGTACTGCTGATCGGGCTTGTAGTAGTTCTTCAAGTTATGGAGCAGTGTCTCTATCCCACTGCTCTCCCTGTCTCCGTGTCCATCCCCATGGTCATAGCCTGTGATCTCATGGATGAAGTTGTCCGTCTCGTCCCCCCACCTCCCTGCCCTCACGGCAGAGCAGGCCTCTGAGGGAGAGCTGAGGTACAGGCAGCATCCTGCCGCTACTCTGAAGAAGCCCCCCTTGTGAAGGAGACCACCAGTGCTGGTGAAGTTACCCACCAGCTGGTCTACTGACTGCACAGAGAGACACTAGAAAGAAGCAGGGTGGCTTCAGTGTTTCATTTAGATTATTTATCTACCCAGTACAAATATATGCCTAATTTATGAGAGAAAACCAACGTAGTGTCTTGTAAAGTCAGTAATTATGACCACAAAGCTAAAGGAGTATAGGTTGGGTGAATGCGAGACATAAAAATCTAATTTTCTGATCTTTAACAGCTATTCTCTGGCTTTTTGAGTCAGGACATACAGTGACTTGGCCTATTATCTAAACAGATTCTTCTGTAGAGTCTACCAGAAGTCCAGAACCGATTAGTGGTGCTGGAGGCTAAATGCTCAACTGGAGAAACAGAAGAAAGAAAGAAAAAAAAAAGTCTTGACACACTTCAAGTCAGATGCACATTTCTTTTAAAAGAGGCTGAGCTCGATGAAGGTCGACTGACCGAAAGCTCCGTATCTATTAAAATAAATGTGCATCTCACTGGAAGTGTGCAGAGATTTCTTCCTGATTCTCCAGCATCATGACCACGTATGAGTAAGATCTCAAGCCATTGTTGCATTAGCAGAACATGCTGTTTAACTACTGATCATTAGTGTTAGTCCCAAACATGTTTGGCCAATCTATAACACACGTCTCACATAGCATGTGACAGAAAACTTCCTCTACATCACATATGTCAGAGTCAAGGCCCGCGGGCCACATCCGGCCCGCAAGAAGGCAGCAAGCCGGCAGCCCGCAGATCTTTTACACGCACCAATACTACATTTCCCACAATGCAAAGGTGACGCACCGAGCAGTAGGCTGCTTCATTTCAATATTTATTGGCACAGCAGTCGTCAGCATCACAGTAAAATTAACTTTCAGATACCCATCAAAAATGGCAAAACGGAAGGTGGATACTGAGAACCGGGGGTTTCAAACAAGGTGGGAGTCGGAGTATATGTTCACGAAGGTAGCTGGAAAACCTGTGTGTCTTCTGTGTGGAGAAAGTGTGGCGGTACTGAAAGAGTATAATCTGAGACGACATTATGAAACGAAACACGCGGACAAAAACAAGAATATGGACATGGAACAAAGGCTACAAAAGGCAGAGGAATTAAAACGAGGCCTCAAATCTCGACAGGCTCTGTTCAAAAAAGCCAAATCACAAGGCCAGGCTGCTGTCAAGGCCAGTTTTATTTTGGCAGAAGAGATCGCTAAATCAGCCCGGCCATTTACGGAGGGGGATTTCATCAAAAACTGCATGATTAAAGTTTGTGACGAAGTTTGCCCAGAAAAAAGGCAACTCTTTTTAAATGTGAGTCTGAGCAGAAACACCATTGCCGAGAGAGTAGACCAGTTGTCCATCAATCTAAAAGAGCAGCTTGTGAAAAAGGGAAAAGATTTTATTGCATATTCCTTGGCTGTGGATGAGAGCACCGACATTTCTGACATTGCCCAGTTGTCAATTTTCATCCGCGGAGTGGACTCCAAACTAAGCGTGACAGAGGAGTTTTTGGCTTTACGTCCTATGCATGGCACAACTACGGGGCATGATTTGTATGAAGAGGTGTCAAGATGTGTAAATGAGATGGAGCTGCCTTGGGAAAAACTCGTGGGTTTGACAACCGACGGAGCACCTGCGATGTGTGGACACAGGAGCGGACTGGTGGCGAAGATACGGGAAAAGATGCAAGAGGAAAACGCGACAGGTGAGCTGACAGCTTATCATTGTATCATACACCAGGAAGCGTTGTGCGGTAAAGCCTTGAAAATGGAGCATGTAATGAGCATCATCACGCGCACAGTTAACTTTATCAGAGCCAAAGGTTTGAATCACCGCCAGTTCAAGGCATTTCTGACGGAGTTAGAAACGGAGCATGGTGATTTGCCTTATCACACAGAGGTGCGATGGCTAAGCCAGGGAAAGGTGCTTCAAAGATGTTTCGAGCTTCGTGAGGAGATTTGTCTGTTCTTGGACAGCAAAGGGAAAGACACAACACAACTCCGAGACGAAATGTTTCTGTGTGAAATGGCTTTTCTGTGTGACATTACGAGTCATCTGAATGCAATAAACTTGCAGCTGCAGGGTCGGGATCGTGTCATCTCTGATATGTACAGTACAGTGAAGGCATTTAAAACCAAACTGACTCTGTGGGAGACGCAGATGCGGAAAGAAAATTTGAGCCACTTTCCCAGCTGCCAGACCATGAAAGAGAAGCTCTCTACCAGTGCGTTCCCGAGCACACAGTTGGCTGATAAAATAGGTATGCTTGCCGCTGACTTTCGACGCCGATTTGCTGACTTTGAAGCACAAAAAAGCAGGTTGGAACTGCTCGGTAACCCATTTGCTGTTGACGTGGAAAGCTCACCACCAAACCTCCAAATGGAGTTGATTGACCTCCAATGCAATGATGCACTGAGGGCAAAATATGCGGCAGTGGGTGCTGCGGAGTTCGCCCGTTTCCTCCCCGGCACAATGCCCCAGCTGCGCATCCAGGCTGCTCAAACGTTGTCTATGTTTGGCAGCACATACCTGTGTGAACAACTGTTTTCTTTGATGAACCTGAACAAAACATCACACAGAAGTCGACTTACTGCTGAACACCTCCACTCAATTCTGAGGATTTCTTCAGCTCAGAGCCTTACCCCGAACATTGATGAACTTGTGGAAAAGATGGGACACCACCAAGTATCACCCTCAACCTCAAACAAGTGAACATTACTGTGCAATCACATATTTAGAGTTTTTACTCAGTTCAAGTTTAAAAGTTAAAATTTAATATTTGTTTTCACTGCATGTTACTTCTCCTTAAACAAAGTGTTGTTTTTGATTAATAGATTTTTGCACTTTATTTTTTTGTATTTCAATCCAATTATATTTTAAAAATATTTCAGTTGAGTGGATGATAGAAAATTGCTATTATTGTTTTTTCTTTGAAGTAAATTTAGCCCACTTTTGCTAAAATAGAAAATATAGTCTACTGATGGTGCCTTGAATACCGGTTTCTTTCATTTAATGTTCATGTTATGGGGATATTTATATAAAGGAAATTTGTCTTTTGTGTCTGTTGAAAATTAAAGATTACTGACAGAGCCATAAGAAAATATTGCTTTATTTATCTGATCATATTGTAATATATTTGTTAGGTTTTCAGTAGGTTCAATTAGGTTCACTAGACTATATGCGTCATTTAAAAAATTTTCAATGAACATTCGAACAGTCCGGCCCTCGTCTTGTAGCTGATTTTTTTATTTGGCCCTCCGTCCATTTGACTTTGTCACCCCTGCTCTACATGGTCACAAGGGTAGATTACACCTGCCACGGTAAAGTCCAAGGCCTTCAATGTCTGAACAACAGAAGAAAAATGTATTCAAAGAAATGGATGTGTACATGTTTTTCTACTGTAGTCAAATTAAACCAAAATGAACACTTATTGGAGTACTTGTGGTGCAATGGCATGATGGACAGAGTAATGTATTATTATTTTTTACATTGAATGTATTAAATTACGTGAAACAGAATGCCCAATCATTTAGACGTTTAAACAGGCTGCACAGTAAAAGGGTAATACAACCACGATATATTTATTTATTTGTTTTACACAAGTGATTTAAGTCAAAGCCATTGCTATAATCTATGATAATACCCTAACACATGGAATTAGTTAAATATTGATCAGGGTGTTTTACATCATTGGTAGAACTTAATGATTTTAATACATAAGTTACACAAAACTATCTGCAATGCTGACGTCGTGTATTCTCTCTATATAATACCTACATATTAATAGTCAGAATCATTACGGTTATCATTATCATATCATTATTGCTCAGTGCTCACGATATATGTATCAATAAAATTTAAAAAAGACTTGGTTCGAGACTGGTCAATAAAAAAAATATAATACAGATTTAGGCTTAATAAACAAGCTAGGTCTGAAAAAGCACTATGACAAATGTACAGCGCTGTATTCCATTGTGTGTAGCGCACGGCACAGTAACAGGTGCAGATTGGACCTCGACCTTTCCTAAAACCAAGTTGAAGCGAGTGTAAGAAAAAAGTTACCTTTTCACACGACACACCAGGGCACTGCACACGCTTCTCCAACAGTTTGAAAAAGGAGCGAACTGACATTTCATCCAGGTATTCCTCTCCTGGCGACACGAGCTCCACCACTTTCCCATATACATCCACAGGTGAACCCCACGCATAGCTGAATAGGTTCAAACTCAGACATAGGAGAATAACGGGAAAATACCTATATATAGTTTCCATTGTTCTATTAAAATATAAATCCCCTTTAAAAAATAAAATAAAAGTGCAAAAACAGTGAGTTTATAGAAAGAGATGATTCCGAGTGGCGCATATGCAGTCCACACACGGTTTTAAGTTCACCAAACAGCTATCTATAAATCAGCTAAGTTACAGATTTCCTTGACCTGTTAGCTCGCCTTTGATTGGTCCAGAGGCGAGTTGCGCTTCGCTACCAGTCCATAAATAGGAAACCATTGCAGTTCACCTGAATATGGGGTACTGGTCCAAAATCACCTGTTTTCAATGTACACTCAGCATCAGCTGACATAATGGCAAGAGTTATGTCAATAAGACATGTTGCGAAGAATACAGGCAAAATGTGTGTCAACTGCCAAGTGATTCACTTACATCCTCAATGGTGACCCTGATGACCCTTTAAGGGAATTTTTTTCTGCCTGCTATCTCTCCACTGGATGAAGAAAACTAATCTATTAGCTAACATTCCCATTTACTAAAAGATTGTGTATTGGGAAAATGAATAAACATGATGTAACACAAACCATTACCGACAGCGTAAAAACAAATACACATTTCTACAGAACCTTTATGTAAAAAAATGTATACTGATACATTAATTGATTGATTGATATATTTTTTGAAACAGCCAACATAGTCGAGGACGTTGACTGATGAATTAATTCAGAGGCCCCATTCTCCATGTATAATCATTATGTGGACTAAACGTACTTTCCATGGACATCATTCAACATATGCACTGACCGTGTGACTGGATGATTGGGTTTCATATTTAGGGCCAATACTTTTTCCTGACCATGGCTAAGAGAACCTCCTGGCCCTACTCACAATGATTAAGGCACTGATGACTTCACTCTACACCACAATCAGTGACTGGCCCAGGTGAGGCTGGTCTGGCAGAACTACCAAACACATCCTTGTGTCAATGGTCAGCAGGAAATTAGGTCAAACATGAAGCTGTTTGAAGTATGAACATCCAAATGGTGGTACCCAAAGGTGGAAATCATTTAAAGCAATGTTTTTTTTAATACATTTTGCAGGATGAAATCTCTTGAGATGCACCATGTTGCACCCTGCTCTTCCCACTACCACCCTGCTCTTCCCACTGCCACCCTGCTCTTCCCACTACCACCCTGCTCTTCCCACTACCACCCTGCTCTTCCCACTACCACCCTGCTCTTCCCACTACCACCCTGCTCTTCCCACTACCACCCTGCTCTTCCCACTGCCACCCTGCTCTTCCC
>NC_143039.1:69686114-69708614 GCF_057628025.1 Oncorhynchus mykiss | reverse complement strand
CTGAGCATTCGTCTGGGTCTATCAATAGATTCTATCCTACACAGCTGAGCATTCGTCTGGGTCTATCAATAGATTCTATCCTACACAGCTGAGCATTCGTCTGGGTCTATCAATAGATTCTATCCTACACAGCTGAGCATTCGTCTGGGTCTATCAATAGATTCTATCCTACACAGCTGAGCATTCGTCTGGGTCTATCAATAGATTCTATCCTACACAGCTGAGCATGCGTCTGGGTCTATCAATAGATTATATCCTACACAGCTGAGCATTCGTCTGTGTCTATCAATAGATTCTATCCTACACAGCTGAGCATTCGTCTGTGTCTATCAAAAGATTCTATCCTACACAGCTGAGCATTCGTCTGTGTCTATCAATAGATTATATCCTACACAGCTGAGCATGCGTCTGTGTCTATCAATAGATCCTATCCTACACAGCTGAGCATTCGTCTGTGTCTATCAATAGATTCTATCCTACACAGCTGAGCATTCTTCTGTGTCTATCATTAGATTATATCCTACACAGCTGAGCATGCGTCTGTGTTTATCAATAGATTCTATCCTACACAGCTGAGCATGCGTCTGTGTCTATCAATAGATTCTATCCTACACAGCTGAGCATGCGTCTGGGTCTATCAATAGATTCTATCCTACACAGCTGAGCATGCGTCTGTGTCTATCAATAGATTCTATCATACACAGCTGAGCATGCGTCCGGGTCTATCAATAGATTCTATCCTACACAGCTGAGCATGCGTCTGGGTCTATCAATAGATTCTATCCTACACAGCTGAGCATGCGTCTGTTTCTATCAATAGATTCTATCATACACAGCTGAGCATGCGTCTGTGTCTATCAATAGATTCTATCCTGCACAGCTGAGCATGCATCTGTGTCTATCAATAGATTCTATCATACACAGCTGAGCATGCGTCTGTGTCTATCAATAGATTCTATCCTGCACAGCTGAGCATGCATCTGTGTCTATCAGTGGCGATTATAGCATGTAAATCTTGGTGAGGAAATCAAAACAATTATAATTGTGCGATGCATGCCAGCACAACCACTACACAACACTAAACAACACATTAATGGCACTATAATGGTGACAAACAGTGCCCACAAACTGTTAGGGCCTACATAAAACTTTCCCAACATCAGTGTCCCTACAGCAGTCTTAACATCTTACCACTGCTACACCTGGCTATCAGCGGAGCCTTGTCTGGCAGTGAAAGTTAATTCCTTCTCATTTACTGCCTTTCAAAGAAACTTAGCTGATGTGGCTGACTTGCTTAAACAAATGTGGTTTCTACTAACAATTGAGCTGTACAAAACTATGGCATAAGGGGACAACAAGCGGATAAGAGGCAATCTGTCATTTCGATAAAGACATCAATGGGCGAGCCAAGACTGACGTAGTCAATATAACTATTTGTTAAGCACTTTGAAATGCACAGCGACATAATTCAGAACATGGGCCGTTCTTACAGTGTTCTCCCTGTACACCAAGTCAGAAACGTAGGATAAATAAAGAGGGCATATAAAGAGACAATGAAAGCTCTTACAATATTCAATGATTACATTTCTCTAAAACAGGCTATAGGTTCCATACGCACCACCAAGTCGGAAAACAGTCGGCAAAATTAAGAGGGAAAAATAGACCAAATTTTTAGGGTGAGGCACTTGGGCTACTAACAGTTTACTACACAACATAAACTTAGTATTACTTTCTCAGCTACAGTATACACACCTCCCTGGTATATTACATAATTTATGCAGAAGGATAAAATACCTTTTTTGGACTCGTTGTGCTGTGCTCACTTGAACAAAAAGATGGCATGGCGGTCCTTCGTCAGCAAATTGTGTCATCAAAGTCTGGCATTCTCTGGACTTATGGTGCTTCCAAGACAACTGGGAACTTGGAGGGAAAAAAACAGGTCGAATCATGATGACGTCAGTGATCTTCAAGTAGCTCTAGAGAAAGGCCCGACTTCCCGATTTACAATTCCGAGTTGGATGACCATCCAAAATGTTTTTTCCCCAGAGATCCCAGTTGTCTTGAACTCACTAGAATTCCCAGAATTCCCAGTTCCGAGTAACAGTTGTTTTGAGCGCGGCAGAAATTATGCTGGATTGACAGCATGGTCAATGTTGAATGTTTATCATTTTAAGCTTGGAAAAGAGATCCTTAAACCCAGACTTGGGACAGGACAGCCACTCCAGGGAATAGCAGGCTAGTGATTGTTTTGCAATGCTTGCAGTTAGCCACTGATTCTTTCCAAAAAACTCATTGTAGAATTTGCGATTTCCAACTTGTTGTGTAATGTTCATGTTCAACGGCCGATGAGCACCGATACATTTGATCGTTTCTCTTCATTATTTATCTTAATTTGACAAGGATTAAAAAGGATTTGCTAGTTGATTGTCGACTTCACTCATGATGATGACTGCTAGCTAAGATTTTGAAAGTACAATGTTGACATGATCAGTCCAATCAAAGCTACTGTACATATAACGTGATTTGCCTTAATTTTATCTGTGGCCAATGACCTGGAGTCTTCTTGGATGGGCACTTCTAATTTACCTCTATGGCAGCACCCAAGGGGCTTGAATTTTCAAGCTCTACCCTTAGATTTGGCGGTGACATTGTGTCCCCATGAGTGACAGAACACTGAGCCAATCACAGAGTAACTAGAGAACATTACCAACCCATATGCTCCATATTTTCTGCTGGCTGTCCCACCACCACAGACAGCACTGAGCTACGCTGAAACACCTGCATTTTGGACTGCCTTACTCAAGAAAACAAAAAAATTGACTTATGTGCCACCAATCCCACATGAGGCTTTATTAACTCAATTATTTTGTATATATTTTTTACGCTGTTTGCAAACTGATATGTGACACGTATCAATGCCAAAATAACATGCTTATTTTTTACTCTGCCCCACCTGCCCTGAATGATGGGTCGCCACTGGCGTCTATGAATAAATTAATTGGTGCTTTCTAAAGAAGACTGGCAGGCGTACCTCATGAAGCTGGTAGAGAATGCAAAGCTGTCATCAAGACAAAGGGTGGCTACTTTGAAGAATCTCAAATATATTTTGATTTGTTTAACACTTTTTTGGTTAGTACACGATTCCATGTGTTATTTCATAGTTTTGATGTCTTCACTATTATTCTACATACAATGTAGAAAATAGTAAATATCAAGAAAAACCCTGGCAATTGCATCAAAATTGTTTTGTCGAGTATTGTCACATCATTGTCATATTGTAATGCTTGTTTCAGAAGGTTGTACATGGAGAATATTTGACAGGGAGGAATTTATGAATAGCCTGACAATGAAATAGTCTGCAGGATTTCTTTGCCCATGTCATCTACAGTTGAAAAACAGTCAAATTATAATAGGTGGACCATGATAAATGTTCTAACAACTGTCAAATTGCTGTAACTGCAGTGGACTGAAATGTGAGATGTGAATGCAATATAAAATAACATTCATCTCTTTAAATATAGCAGGGATTTGTGAAGAATATCAATTTACCTCACTATTTACAACACCATGTTCTTATAATCAAGCATTGACAACCCTCATCTATAATTTCTGTGGAAAGAGAACATCCTACAGTGATACTGTATGTCTGTCTCTGTGGCCATGTGTCTGGGGTGAATTTCAGGGCAAAATGAAAGACATTACATTATTATGCTCAGAGCTCCCTCTAGTGGTCAATATGAATAAATCCCTATTTATAAGAAACCATTTTTCCTCACTTATGTTGGAGACAAAATCCTCAATTCACTATAAAGTTCAAATTTAATGTGTGTCATCAACTCCCTATGAGTAGCTTGGCATAACTTCACCACTTTCAAGTATTTGTTTATCGTATTATTCTTTGGAAAGTTGTTTGTAAAAACAAAACAAAAAAATCTGGACCTTTTTCAAACAAAACAGAAACGAATAGAAAACAGGACAGAACCTAGGAGAAAACAGGACAGAAACTAAGAGAAAAGAGGACAGGAGCTAAGAAAAAACAGGACAGGAGCTAAGAAAAACAGGACAGGAGCTAAGAGAAAAGAGGACAGGAACTAAGAGAAAACAGGACAGGAACTAAGAGAAAACAGGACAGGAGCTAAGAGAATAGAGGACAGGAACTAAGAGAAAACAGGACAGGAGCTAAGAGAAAAGAGGACAGGAGCTAAGAGAAAAGAGGACAGGAACTAAGAGAAAACAAGACAGAACCTGGGAGACAACAGGACAGAACCTAGGAGAAAACAGGACAGGAACTATGAGAAAACAGGACAGGAACTATGAGAAAACAGGACAGGAACTAAGAGAAAACAGGACAGGAACTAAGAGAAAACAGGACTAAGAGAAAACAGGACAGGAACTAAGAGAAAACAGGACAGGAACTAAGAGAAAACAGGACAGGAACTAAGAGAAAACAGGACAAAACCTAGGAGAAAACAGGACAGAACCTAGGAGAAAACAGGACAGGAACTAAGAGAAAACAGGACAGGAACTAAGAGAAAACAGGACAGGAACTAAGAGAAAACAGGACAGAAACTAAGAGAAAACAGGACAGGAACTAAGAGACAACAGGAAAGAGCCTAGGAGAAAACAGGAAAGGAACTAAGAGAAAACAGGACAGAAGCTAAGAGAAATCTAAGAGAAAACAGGACAGGAACTAAGAGAAAACAGGACAGGAACTAAGAGACAACAGGAAAGAGCCTAGGAGAAAACAGGACAGGAACTAAGAGAAAACAGGACAGAAGCTAAGAGAAAACAGGACAGGAACTAAGAAAAAACAGGACAGGAACTAAGAGAAAACAGGAAAGGAACTAAGAGAAAACAGGACAGAAGCTAAGCGAAAACAGGACAGAAGCTAAGCGAAAACAGGACAGGAACTAAGAGAAAACAGGAAAGGAACTAAGAGAAAACAGGAAAGGAACTAAGAGAAAACAGGACAGGAACTAAGAGACAACAGGACCAAAGCTGAGACAGTCAAACCATAAGGAATCATTATAGTAGTTTATGATGAAGAAGCCTAAACAGCTGGGATCTCTCTGTCTCTAGGCCACTGACATAATGTGGCGATGTTTCTAAACAAACACATGCATCTTATATTATTAGTATTTTTTATTAACTTAACCATTTTATTTAAAAACAAAGATGAGCCAAATAAACCTCTAATCTTATCTGTAGCTCTGGTGTGCATAGAGATGATTCTAAATATTTATAGTAAGGCTGCTAAATCATCCGTCTTATCCACTTAACTCCCTTGGACTTACGGTCATACCTGTGTGGAGTGTTCTGTATGCGGGGCCACGCCCCTATTGCCCTTGCTCTTTACTGTTGGTCATACTGTATGGACCAGAAACTCTGTGTGCCTCCCAAATGGCACCCTATTCCCTATATAGTGCACTACTTTTGACCAGGACTCTGGTTAAAAGTAGTGCACCAATTAGGCAATAGGGTGCTATTTGGGAGGCATACAGCCTTGACATATAGCTCTTCCACTCCCTTGCTCTGACTGTTACGATGACCATTTTATCAAATGGAATCCACAATGCCTGTCATCTCTGCTGATATACTTTGCTGTACCAACCCTTCTTTATAACCCCTCTCTTGGTAATCAGACAAACTACAGTGAATCACCATGCTGACTGGTGATCTACCGTAAAAGATTTTTAAAAATGAGGGTCCACCTCTGATTTATCTGAAGTTGCGATCCATGGATTTGAGCCGTCTGTCTTCGAAAGTGTGGACTCTGAACAGTGAAACTGCCGACGTACCTAATCATGTCATATAACCAAGTATCTAGAGGATGTTATTTCCTGTATCCATTTACAGGGAATTCTCTTGAGTGGTAGACTGGACAGAATGGAAAAAATACTGCAGCTGGAAAGCATCATATGGCTTTGTGCTCAATGTATGTGCTAAACAAGGAAAGCTATACAGAAACAACATGTATCAGAATTATTATTTTCTTTGCGTATTTTATTACTTTTTGGGGGTTTTGTGGGATTGGTGGCACATACTGTAAGTAAAAATACACATATGACAAAGTTAGACAAATCTAAACATGTCACATTCTCACATGTATACATACTGTCAACCTCTGCATTACCGCTAACTACACACGTCACACGATCACAAATGAAAACAGAATCTACCTACTTCCCTGCAGTCACACTGTTATGGTATGTGGTTATACAAAAGATGTGGCAATTACAGAGGCAGTAGGCTGAGGAACTGTGAGTCCCATTATAAATATCGGTGGTATAAATTACAGTTTGAACTAAATCGCATACAGATGAAATCCTTTCCAACAGTAACATTAGCACCAACAGCAGGTTCAGACTGAACACCAGCAGACTACACTTCTATGTGGTAGATACAACAGAACTAGACTATAAATCGCATATATCATCTAGAAAGTCATTTTGAGGAAATTTTCCATCATATAGAATGATCAAGCGTGTTAAATTAAATGTATCAAAACAGGTCAAATATAGCATAGTTTACATACAGTGTAATTTGTAATTGTATACAAATCCATTGCATTGTACTGTACAGTGTGAGGACTAGGAGGCTCTAGAAGCCAATATTTTCTTCATACAGAGAAAGGAGCAGCAGGATGCCCCAGCCAGACAGCAGTCCTAAGTTCTGGAGCAGGAACATGAGCCAGGGCCTACGGTTGTCCGCATGGATCATGGTGGGGAGCTGGGAGGAGAAAGAAGCAAGACAATCGACTGCATTTAACTCCTTGCCCAAATATAGCATATTTACAGAGAAAGATAGGCATTAGGGAATTGATGAAAGACATAGGAGCAAACGTGCCATAACTAGGGGTCAGAGCTCTTCCTGGTCAGGTGACATAGCCAGGAGACACTTAAGGCCCAAGTCATAATTGGGCTTCCAGGGGAAAATGTTGTCCAAAGTTGCAACAGTAACCAAGACGGCAGGGCTTAGCGAAGGGTCATTTGAACAATTTGTACGATAAACTCTCATTTGAAGAGAAACACAAATAAGTGATTCCTCACAGCCTGTTTGAGAATGTGGTAAACCTAGTGTACTAACCATATCAGCCAGACCCACATACAGGAAGAGACCAGAGGTGATGGCCGCAATCCACTGCTTGGTGGCCAGGTCAGTAGAGACGGTGAGGGCGATGTAGAGTCCGATGAAGGATGTGAGGGCACTGCCCACATTCAGCATCAAGGCCTTCTTCACTGACAACCCGCTGTGCAGCAGGATTGCAAAATCACCTGGGAAATGTAGGACGGAGAGGTTTAAAAGGGACGTCAGTGATAAAAATGTAGGTCTTAGGTTGATGCCATTGGAGGGATTGAGTGAATAGGAATCTGTATGGAGAGAGAAGTCGTGGCTAATCATCTACCACTACTACTCATCCAGTCTAACACTTGACTGTTTGAAATGAAAAAATATTGTCCAGAAATCAAACACCATTTTACACACCACACACACACACACTAATTGATATAAAATAAACATCTGAAGTACTAATGTGGCTGGGTCTCATTCCCTGAAAATCTCTTTCAACATGACCAACTAGAGGCATCAGTCTACACTCACCCAGTTCGTGAGGCAACTCATGACAGAACACAGCCAAAGACGTGGCAAGGCCGGAATTCCAGGAAACAGAAAAGGCCGCTCCGATAGCCAGGCCATCGGCAAAGTTATGTATCCCGTCCCCTATGGTAACCATGTAGGGTAGCAGACGCTGTTCTAGTGGAGGGGAGAGACAGAAGGGAAACTCAGAGAAAGGTTCAGTCGTCTAAAGAACTAAAGTTACATTTGGCTATTTTTAATCATGTGTCTAAATTCATATATCACAATGACAGCATTATTGATTAGCCAATGTCATTAGGCTGGAATACAGAATACAGATGTAGGATCTTAATTTGACCAGTTTCTCACAACAGGAAAAGTATCCTGTAGCAACAGGAAATATGAATTAGTGTGTGGATTACAATTAATGGACATTTTTGTAGGGGTTGATACATTGTTAGTTAGGACAAATCAAGTCTGACATTTTAAAGTGGAAATTACTAACTTTAGAAGTCTTTTTAAACCTTAAATTTACTTCATGTTTGCATTTCCTGCAAGAACAGGGTGATCAAATTAAGATCCTACATCTGTTGGAACCAGTGGTGGAAAAAGTACTAAATTGTCATACTTGAGTAAAAGTAAAGATACCTTCATAGAAAATGACTCAAGTCAAAGTCACCCAGTAAAATACTACTTGAGTAAAAGTCAAAGTATTTGGTTTTAAAATACTTCAGTATCAAAAGTAAATGTAATTGCTCAAATATACTTAAGTATGAAAAGTAAAAGTATAAATCATTTCAAATTCTTCATATTAAGCAAACCGGATGGCATAATTCATGTTTTTTATATGTACTTATAGCCACAGACACACTCCAACACTCACATATATTTTACAAACAAAACATTTGTGTTTAGTGAGTCCACCAGATCAGAGGCAGTAGGGATGACCAGGGATGTTCTCTGTTTAATGAGTCCGCCAGGTCAGAGGCAGTAGGGATGACCAGGGACGTTCTCTGTTTAATGAGTCCGCTTGAATTGTTTATAAAGATTACATAAAGGATGATGTCTCATTTTAATCATGTCAGATAAATAAATTGTTGTCACTGTTGATATTATCATTTACAATGATATGACAGGGTGTTTTTGGGTGCATCTGCAGCTAAAATGTTGTACCCCTGCAGTAATGAATCCCTGTATTGCTGTTCCTCGTGTAAGTGAACAAAGCTCTTTGGTGCACATTACTCTTTGTCACGCTAAATGTGTGTAATCATTGACTAGACTTGACTCGCACAGTAAGTTCACAGTATATCAGCTTTCCAGTGAACGCCCTGACTGTCAGACCCTGACCTATTTTTAATCTCTTCCTTACAGGTTGTATGATGACCTGGGTTGTCTATCTTACCTCTTGAGCGCTGGTTTGGTTCTGGAAAGGCTTTCTCTGTGTCCTCACTGTGCTCACTTTCAACCTTTTAGGATCAGAATTTTACAGAAGTATAACATCGGAATTACAGCAGGCGTGAACAAGTTAGTGGAGGACAAGGTGTTCAGAGACACGGATAGTAAAGACTTGAGACTACATACTGTGTCAGGTAAAAACACAGCTTTACTAGGATACTGGCTGTTCAGTCATGGACCTCTGACTCAGATCTCCAAGAGAGCAGATAGAGGGTTTAGAACGTCACAGGTGTGTCTGTGAATAGGTGGTACAGAACCTACCAGGTGTGTCTGTGAATAGGTGGTACAGAACCTACCAGGTCAGTCTGTGCATAGGTGGTACAGAACCTACCAGGTCAGTCTGTGAATAGGTGGTACAGAACCTACCAGGTCAGTCTGTGAATAGGTGGTCCAGAACCTACCAGGTCAGTCTGTGATTAGGTGGTACAGAACCTACCAGGTCAGTCTGTGAATAAGTGGTACAGAACCTACCAGGTCAGTCTGTGAATAAGTGGTACAGAACCTACCAGGTCAGTCTGTGAATAGGTGGTACAGAACATACCAGGTCAGTCTGTGAATAGGTGGTACAGAACATACCAGGTCAGTCTGTGAATAAGTGGTACAGAACCTACCAGGTCAGTATGTGAATAAGTGGTACAGAACCTACCAGGTCAGTCTGTGAATAGGTGGTACAGAACCTACCAGGTCAGTATGTGAATAAGTGGTACAGAACCTACCAGGTCAGTCTGTGAATAGGTGGTACAGAACCTACCAGGTCAGTCTGTGAATAGGTGGTACAGAACCTACCAGGTCAGTCTGTGAATAGGTGGTACAGAACCTACCAGGTCAGTCTGTGAATAGGTGGTACAGAACATACTAGGTCAGTCTGTGAATAAGTGGTACAGAACCTACCAGGTCAGTCTGTGAATAGGTGGTGCAGAACCTACCAGGTCAGTCTGTGAATAGATGGTACAGAACCTACCAGGTCAGTCTGTGAATAGGTGGTACAGAACCTACCAGGTCAGTCTGTGAATAGGTGGTACAGAACCTACCAGGTCAGTCTGTGAATAGGTGGTACAGAACCTACCAGGTCAGTCTGTGAATAGGTGGTACAGAACATACTAGGTCAGTCTGTGAATAAGTGGTACAGAACCTACCAGGTCAGTCTGTGAATAGATGGTACAGAACCTACCAGGTCAGTCTGTGAATAGGTGGTACAGAACCTACCAGGTCAGTCTGTGAATAAGTGGTACAGAACCTACCAGGTCAGTCTGTGAATAGGTGGTACAGAACCTACCAGGTCAGTCTGTGAATAGGTGGTACAGAACATACTAGGTCAGTCTGTGAATAAGTGGTACAGAACCTACCAGGTCAGTCTGTAAATAGGTGGTGCAGAACCTACCAGGTCAGTCTGTGAATAGATGGTACAGAACCTACCAGGTCAGTCTGTGAATAGGTGGTACAGAACCTACCAGGTCAGTTTGTGAATAAGTGGTACAGAACCTACCAGGTCAGTCTGTGAATAGGTGGTACAGAACCTACCAGGTCAGTCTGTGAATAGGTGGTACAGAACCGACCAGGTCAGTCTGTGAATAAGTGGTACAGAACCTACCAGGTCAGTCTGTGAATAGGTGGTACAGAACCTACCAGGTCAGTCTGTGAATAGGTGGTACACAACCTACCAGGTCAGTCTGTGAATAAGTGGTACAGAACCTACCAGGTCAGTCTGTGAATAGGTGGTACAGAACCTACCAGGTCAGTCTGTGAATAGGTGGTACAGAACCTACCAGGTCAGTCTGTGAATAAGTGGTACAGAACCTACCAGGTCAGTCTGGGAGATTGACTGCTTGTTATTTTTCTCCTGCAGGTACATCTCCAGGACTTTACCATGGTCACAGTGATGGGGCTCAGACTCCTCCTGGAAACACAATGGCACAATGTATCTGTCTGGGCCCGGAACATCACAACAAAGAACATGTACAGTAATTTTTCAAAAACTGTTTACAGACAGATTATTTCACATATAATTCATTGTATCACAATTCCAGTGGGTCAGACGTTTACATACACTAAGTTGACTGTGCCTTTAAACAGCTTGGAAAATTCCAGAAAATTATGTCATGGTTTTAGAAGCTTCTGATAGGCTATTTGACATCATTTTAGTCAATTGGAGGTGTACCTGTGGATGTATTTCAAGGCCTACCTTCAAACTCAGTGCCTCTTCTATATCGACATAACCTGAAAGACCACTCAGCAAGGAAGAAGCCACTGCTCCAAAACCGCCACAAGAAAGCCAGACTACGGTTTGCAACTGCACATGTGGACAAAGATCGTACTTTTTGGAGAAATTTCTCTGGTCTGATGAAACAAAAATAGAACTGTTTGGCCATAATGACCATAATGACCGTTTGGAGGAAAAAGGGGGAGGCTTGCATGCCGAAGAACACCATCCCAACCGTGAAGCACGGGGGTGGTAGCATCATGTTGTGGGGGTGATTTGCAGCAACAGGGACTGGTGCACTTCACAAAATAGATGACATCATTAACAAGGAAAAACGTGGATATATTGAAGTAACATCTCAAGACATCAGTCAGGAAGTTAAAGCTTGGTCGCAAATGGGTCTTCCAAATGGACAATGACCCCAAGCATACTTACAAAGTTGTGGCAAAATGGCTTAAGGACAACAAAGTCAAGGTATTGGAGTGGCCATAACAAAGCCCTGACCTCAATACTATTGGGCAGAACTGAAAAAGCATGTGTGAGCAAGGAGGCCTACAAACCTGACTCAGTTCCACCAGCTCTGTCAGGAGAAATGGGCCAAAATTCCCCCAACTTATTGTGGGAAGCTTGTGGAAGGCTACCCGAAACATTTGACCCAAGTTAAACAATTTAAAGGCAATGCTACCAAATACTAATTGAGTGCATGTAAACTTCTGACCCACTGGGAATGTGATAAATGTGATAAATCATTCTCTCTACTATTATTCTGACATTTCACATTCTTAAAATAAAGTGGTGATCCTAAATGACATAAGACAGGGAATTTTTACCAGGATAAAATGTCAGAAATTGTGAAAAACTGAGTTTAAATGTATTTGGCTAAGGTGTATGTAGACTTCAGACTTCAAATGTATCTACGGGTGATAGCTAACAATTCTCACATTTTGGAACCAGAAAGACCTGAAATATCTTTGACCGAAACATTGCACTTTATTAAAAGGTGTATTGCAAGTGTGCGTGTGTGGGAGTTCTTTTCACCATGGATCCACTGAACCAGTAAGCTAACAGAACGGAGGTGTTCAGTAAGGAGATAAGGTTTAGAAACCGTCTGAAATGGAGAGGTACCACCTGGTCGTGTCCAATAAGAACCCATATTTTTGTTTCCTGTTGCAATACATTTTGCTACATCATGCCCTACTGAACACAGCCCAGATGATAGACACTACTTACCCCATGGTGATGCAGGGAATGGTGATGGCTGTCCTTATGAGTGGTGATGATGGAGAAGATAGTCTCCATGAGATAGAAGCAGTAGATGCCAGCCATCATCACCAGTATCTTACAGATGTAGTCTGGAACCTCCTCTGAGTGGCTGTGATCTGTTCCTTCACTGTGAACATGGAGGCCTAGGAACTGAACCAACAGAGGAAACAGTCACAACCCAGTCTGACAGTCAGCCCAATGACAGTGCTTTGACAGTGCTATGACAGTGTTATGACAGTGCTATGACAGTGTTGCGTAGCTCTTATGAAGGCAGGTTCAAGTGAAGTGTAATACACTACACAATACCAAATACTGGAGACGCAATCAACCTGTGCAGGGTCCATTAGTCTGAAATGACCTCCTTCAATCACTACTGACAGATGAAAGTCTAGAGTGGAGACCAGTACCTATCCACCATATTGCTTTAACCAATCAAGTCCTCTAAATAAGTGGTTGTGAAGGAGAGGAAGATAGGAAGTCATGTCGGACCATTGGGACACATTGTTATGTTGCTCTTATCATTGGCTTTGTAATAACCTAAAGTTCCCTGAAGGAACAAGGGGCCATTTCTCCGTTTGCCCGATCTGAAGGTGTCGTTCTTGTTCCTCACATGGTTATTATTTGACACTGTAGGGGATGACACAGTGTGACAGCCTGCTAATACTTCGCCCTGCGATGTTGACATGATGGATCTAAATGGATTGAGCTGCAACAGCAGGAAGTATCCCCTTCAGACTTCTGCCCTGGGGGAAATAAGGCTAGGAAGCATCAGATGGGACTACTGTATGTGTTGCTCTGACTTACCATGGTCTCTCAGACATCTGGCTGATCATTGGGTCACACTGACATTAACCACAACACTTTAATGAAGTGTTGAGGAGGAAGAGGTCTGGCTGGCTAGAGAAGTGGTTTTCTTTTCACATTGGACATTCCAGCAACTATGATGGATGCATAACCAGGCCAGTTCAGTGCATCTCAGCTTGAATCAGCTGGGCTCAGTGATGTGGATATGGTACTGTGGTGCTCACCATAGGCAGGAGGTGCAACAGGGCGTCCCCAGTGAGGGAGCCCACAGCCAAGCTGACACAGAACTGGATGACGAGCTGGAAGACACTGCTGCAGGAGGTACACAGCAGCACCATAACGCCAACCAGGGCGGCCAGACAGATCAGCAGATTGGCTATGGAGGCATACACAAACTCTGTGGGGAGAAATAATTAACATTAAGGGGTTACAAATATAATAACAGTGCCAGACTCAAGCCAATCAGTCAGTCAGTCAGTCAAGCCACAAAAGGTCTGTTAGATAATACAGTAAACATTGTGTGATTATGCTTGAAATAGGCTCTCGTCCTACCGAATGCAATAGGCTCTCGTCCTACCGAATGCAATGGGGCTCTCGTCCTACCGAATGCAATGGGGCTCTCGTCCTACCGAATGCAATGGGGCTCTCGTCCTCCCGAATGCAATGGGCTCTAGTCCTCCCGAATGCAATGGGCTCTCGTCCTACCGAATGCAATGGGGCTCTCGTCCTACCGAATGCAATGGGGCTCTCGTCCTACCGAATGCAATGGGGCTCTAGTCCTCCCGAATGCAATGGGCTCTAGTCCTCCCGAATGCAATGGGCTCTCGTCATACCGAATGCAATGGGCTCTCGTCCTACCGAATGCAATGGGCTCTCGTCCTACCGAATGCAATGGGCTCTCGTCCTACCGAATGCAATGGGCTCTAGTCCTACCGAATGCAATGGGCTCTAGTCCTACCGAATGCAATGGGCTCTAGTCCTACCGAATGCAATGGGCTCTAGTCCTACCGAATGCAATGGGCTCTAGTCCTACCGAATGCAATGGGCTCTAGTCCTACCGAATGCAATGGGGCTCTAGTCCTACCGAATGCAATGGGCTCTAGTCCTTCCGAATGCAATGGGCTCTAGTCCTACCGAATGCAATGGGCTCTAGTCCTACCGAATGCAATGGGCTCTAGTCCTACCGAATGCAATGGGCTCTAGTCCTACCGAATGTAATGGGCTCTCATCCTACCGAATGCAATGGGCTCTCGTCCTACCGAATGCAATGGGCTCTCGTCCTACCGAATGCAATGGGCTCTCGTCCTACCGAATGCAATGGGCTCTCGTCCTACCGAATGCAATGGGCTCTCGTCCTACCGAATGCAATGGGCTCTCGTCCTACCGAATGCAATGGGCTCTCGTCCTACCGAATGCAATGGGCTCTCGTCCTACCGAATGTAATGGGCTCTAGTCCTTCCGAATGCAATAGGCTCTCGTCCTACCGAATATAATGGGCTCTAGTCCTTCCGAATGCAATAGGCTCTCGTCCTACCGAATGTAATGGGCTCAGTCAAGCCACAAAAGGTATGTTAGATAATACAGTAAACATTGTGTGATTATGCTTGAAATAGGCTCTCGTCCTACCGAATGCAATAGGCTCTCGTCCTACCGAATGCAATGGGGCTCTCGTCCTACCGAATGCAATGGGGCTCTAGTCCTCCCGAATGCAATGGGCTCTAGTCCTCCCGAATGCAATGGGCTCTAGTCCTCCCGAATGTAATGGGCTCTAGTCCTTCCGAATGCAATAGGCTCTCGTCCTACCGAATGTAATGGGCTCAGTCAAGCCACAAAAGGTCTGTTAGATAATACAGTAAACATTGTGTGATTATGCTTGAAATAGGCTCTCGTCCTACCGAATGCAATAGGCTCTCGTCCTACCGAATGCAATGGGGCTCTCGTCCTACCGAATGCAATGGGGCTCTCGTCCTACCGAATGCAATGGGGCTCTAGTCCTCCCGAATGCAATGGGCTCTAGTCCTCCCGAATGCAATGGGCTCTAGTCCTCCCGAATGCAATGGGCTCTCGTCCTACCGAATGCAATGGGCTCTCGTCCTACCGAATGCAATGGGCTCTCGTCCTACCGAATGCAATGGGCTCTCGTCCTACCGAATGCAATGGGCTCTCGTCCTACCGAATGCAATGGGCTCTCGTCCTACCGAATGCAATGGTCTCTCGTCCTACCGAATGCAATGGGCTCTAGTCCTACCGAATGCAATGGGCTCTAGTCCTACCGAATGCAATAGGCTCTAGTCCTACCGAATGCAATAGGCTCTCGTCTTTTTGGACAAGAGCCTCATGTTTTGTGATTTTGAATTTTGGAGCATTCATATTTACAAACAGAGGAAATGTATTTCTGCATAGTCTCTCTATAATTCCTTTATCATTAAGGAATGGGACTTTCTGTATCAAAAGGAAAGGAATGAGTGTTGAATATAGAGTGTACTGTAGAAATCAATAGATCAATCGCAAGAGTACACAACGCAGAATCACAGTGGCTCGGACTGTAGCAGTTCACTCACTCTCTGTGGTGCTGAGCTGGTCTAATGGTCCAGTGGGGGGAGAGATGCTGTTGCAGGCACCACTGAGGAGCTGCTGGACCAGGGCTGGGCTGAGCCGGGCCACGTCAGACCTGGACAGGCTAGATCCATTCAGCCCATGGATCTTTATCAGCTCCTCCGGGCTGAAACACATCTACGTGGAGGAAACAGGGCTGAAACACGTCCACGTGGAGGAAACAGGGCTGAAACCCGTCCACGTGGAGGAAACAGGGCTGAAACACGTCCACGTGGAGGAAACAGGGCTGAAACACGTCCACGTGGAGGAAACAGGGCTGAAACACGTCCACGTGGAGGAAACAGGGTGGAAACACGTCCACGTGGAGGAAACAGGGTGGAAACACGTCCACGTGGAGGAAACAGGGGTGAAACACGTCCACGTGGAGGAAACAGGGGTGAAACACATCCACGTGGAGGAAACAGGGGTGAAACACGTCCACGTGGAGGAAACAGGGGTGAAACACATCCACGTGGAGGAAACAGGGGTGAAACACGTCCACGTGGAGGAAACAGGGGTGAAACACGTCCACGTGGAGGAAACAGGGGTGAAACACATCCACGTGGAGGAAACAGGGGTGAAACACGTCCACATGGAGGAAACAGGGCTGAAACACATGGATCACTATTCCCTTTGCAGTGCACAACTTTTGACCAAAGCCCATTGGTCTATTCTTTGAATTGACACTCCTTGTCGCTAACTGATTAACTGACAGTAAGATGTCATTGGGCATTCACAAAGTGGGGACCAACATATTACAAGTAACATGTTATTATCCTTCAGCAGTGTTCCTTCTCATTCAGATTTCTCTAATATAGACATTACCATGGGGAGAATCCTACAGCTGCCAATAGCTCAGGCCATCTACTGCACATCTGAGGCTCATTGGAGATGCAGCGGACACCAGGGGTTTAGCAGTCTGATAATGAGTCAGAGTGAAGGAGCCTGTATGTGTGTGTGTGTGTGTGCGTGCGTGCGTGCGTGCGTCGTTAAGCCCCTGAAGGTCTCTTCAGAAGATTGGAGCGATGGCCTTGACCTAATTACAGACAAAGCACCATGGTGGTTGAGAATAACAATTACCAGTTCCCAGCTGCTGATGTTCCTATGGTGGTACCCCTCCTCATGACTCGTCCTGAAGGCATCACCTCCACTTCGACCCCCCCGACCCCTGCTAACAGTACTGTGGTCACTATGGTCATGGTCAACGTGGTCATCGTGACCATGGTCATTGTGGTGTCCCTTTTGATCTCTATGATCGTGATCCTCTTCATGGATTCCACCCAGTTGCAGGCTCTTCATAAGACCTTCCAGCTCTACAGAGATTAATCACAATGATATGGTTATTTGGTGGTAGAGTACATTAGCAGGCCATTGGGGAACAGTAATATGCTGGTAGAGTATATTAGCAGACCATTGAGGAACAGTAATATGCTGGTAGAGTATATTAGGCCATTGAGGAACAGCAATATAAACTCATTATCCAGGCTTCATGGGGTTATAACATAGGATTTGAGGGTAACATTAACATAGGGTTTGAGGATAAGATTAATAGCATCATGGTAAATGAATGATGAACTACGTATTGCACAAGATGGATTAATGAGTGGGTTGATGTTACAGTACAGCCAGGAGCATGACATTACAGTGTAATAAAACTAAACAGTGCGAGGAAAATGATTCATACTAAATAGCGATAGTAGTTTGTCATGAGGCAATATTACAGCACGGACATTTCGTACCAATAGGAATAGTTGTTTCTTACTGTACCATGTATGGTAATGTTGTCAGAACCGAAGGAGTTGAATATGAAATCCAGAAAGTAGTCCTCTTCAGGTAGTGCTCTGGCAGTCATGCAGTCACCTTGCAAAGCATGGTAAACTATGTATCCAAACATCACATCCATGTTGTGTGGGACACCATCATTCATCTCCTTCAGGATGTCTTGACCAGTAAGACACTGCTACCATAACGAGGGACAGACATACACCGTTGAATAGAATATAAATATTTTGTTGAAACAAATCTACTCAAATGAGTTTGTTAGAAAACAGGTCACTGTTGCTAACGGTAGTTCATTGGGTTTCTATTGCACAACCTTAGAAGGTACAGTATATAAAATGTGTTGCCATTCTTATTAACACAGCAGCACCAACCTGGTCGTACTGCTGATCGGGCTTGTAGTAGTTCTTCAAGTTATGGAGCAGTGTCTCTATCCCACTGCTCTCCCTGTCTCCGTGTCCATCCCCATGGTCATAGCCTGTGATCTCATGGATGAAGTTGTCCGTCTCGTCCCCCCACCTCCCTGCCCTCACGGCAGAGCAGGCCTCTGAGGGAGAGCTGAGGTACAGGCAGCATCCTGCCGCTACTCTGAAGAAGCCCCCCTTGTGAAGGAGACCACCAGTGCTGGTGAAGTTACCCACCAGCTGGTCTACTGACTGCACAGAGAGACACTAGAAAGAAGCAGGGTGGCTTCAGTGTTTCATTTAGATTATTTATCTACCCAGTACAAATATATGCCTAATTTATGAGAGAAAACCAACGTAGTGTCTTGTAAAGTCAGTAATTATGACCACAAAGCTAAAGGAGTATAGGTTGGGTGAATGCGAGACATAAAAATCTAATTTTCTGATCTTTAACAGCTATTCTCTGGCTTTTTGAGTCAGGACATACAGTGACTTGGCCTATTATCTAAACAGATTCTTCTGTAGAGTCTACCAGAAGTCCAGAACCGATTAGTGGTGCTGGAGGCTAAATGCTCAACTGGAGAAACAGAAGAAAGAAAGAAAAAAAAAAGTCTTGACACACTTCAAGTCAGATGCACATTTCTTTTAAAAGAGGCTGAGCTCGATGAAGGTCGACTGACCGAAAGCTCCGTATCTATTAAAATAAATGTGCATCTCACTGGAAGTGTGCAGAGATTTCTTCCTGATTCTCCAGCATCATGACCACGTATGAGTAAGATCTCAAGCCATTGTTGCATTAGCAGAACATGCTGTTTAACTACTGATCATTAGTGTTAGTCCCAAACATGTTTGGCCAATCTATAACACACGTCTCACATAGCATGTGACAGAAAACTTCCTCTACATGGTCACAAGGGTAGATTACACCTGCCACGGTAAAGTCCAAGGCCTTCAATGTCTGAACAACAGAAGAAAAATGTATTCAAAGAAATGGATGTGTACATGTTTTTCTACTGTAGTCAAATTAAACCAAAATGAACACTTATTGGAGTACTTGTGGTGCAATGGCATGATGGACAGAGTAATGTATTATTATTTTTTACATTGAATGTATTAAATTACGTGAAACAGAATGCCCAATCATTTAGACGTTTAAACAGGCTGCACAGTAAAAGGGTAATACAACCACGATATATATATTTATTTATTTGTTTTACACAAGTGATTTAAGTCAAAGCCATTGCTATAATCTATGATAATACCCTAACACATGGAATTAGTTAAATATTGATCAGGGTGTTTTACATCATTGGTAGAACTTAATGATTTTAATACATAAGTTACACAAAACTATCTGCAATGCTGACGTCGTGTATTCTCTCTATATAATACCTACATATTAATAGTCAGAATCATTACGGTTATCATTATCATATCATTATTGCTCAGTGCTCACGATATATGTATCAATAAAATTTAAAAAAGACTTGGTTCGAGACTGGTCAATAAAAAAAATATAATACAGATTTAGGCTTAATAAACAAGCTAGGTCTGAAAAAGCACTATGACAAATGTACAGCGCTGTATTCCATTGTGTGTAGCGCACGGCACAGTAACAGGTGCAGATTGGACCTCGACCTTTCCTAAAACCAAGTTGAAGCGAGTGTAAGAAAAAAGTTACCTTTTCACACGACACACCAGGGCACTGCACACGCTTCTCCAACAGTTTGAAAAAGGAGCGAACTGACATTTCATCCAGGTATTCCTCTCCTGGCGACACGAGCTCCACCACTTTCCCATATACATCCACAGGTGAACCCCACGCATAGCTGAATAGGTTCAAACTCAGACATAGGAGAATAACGGGAAAATACCTATATATAGTTTCCATTGTTCTATTAAAATATAAATCCCCTTTAAAAAATAAAATAAAAGTGCAAAAACAGTGAGTTTATAGAAAGAGATGATTCCGAGTGGCGCATATGCAGTCCACACACGGTTTTAAGTTCACCAAACAGCTATCTATAAATCAGCTAAGTTACAGATTTCCTTGACCTGTTAGCTCGCCTTTGATTGGTCCAGAGGCGAGTTGCGCTTCGCTACCAGTCCATAAATAGGAAACCATTGCAGTTCACCTGAATATGGGGTACTGGTCCAAAATCACCTGTTTTCAATGTACACTCAGCATCAGCTGACATAATGGCAAGAGTTATGTCAATAAGACATGTTGCGAAGAATACAGGCAAAATGTGTGTCAACTGCCAAGTGATTCACTTACATCCTCAATGGTGACCCTGATGACCCTTTAAGGGAATTTTTTTCTGCCTGCTATCTCTCCACTGGATGAAGAAAACGAATCTATTAGCTAACATTCCCATTTACTAAAAGATTGTGTATTGGGAAAATGAATAAACATGATGTAACACAAACCATTACCGACAGCGTAAAAACAAATACACATTTCTACAGAACCTTTATGTAAAAAAATGTATACTGATACATTAATTGATTGATTGATATATTTTTTGAAACAGCCAACATAGTCGAGGACGTTGACTGATGAATTAATTCAGAGGCCCCATTCTCCATGTATAATCATTATGTGGACTAAACGTACTTTCCATGGACATCATTCAACATATGCACTGACCGTGTGACTGGATGATTGGGTTTCATATTTAGGGCCAATACTTTTTCCTGACCATGGCTAAGAGAACCTCCTGGCCCTACTCACAATGATTAAGGCACTGATGACTTCACTCTACACCACAATCAGTGACTGGCCCAGGTGAGGCTGGTCTGGCAGAACTACCAAACACATCCTTGTGTCAATGGTCAGCAGGAAATTAGGTCAAACATGAAGCTGTTTGAAGTATGAACATCCAAATGGTGGTACCCAAAGGTGGAAATCATTTAAAGCAATGTTTTTTTTAATACATTTTGCAGGATGAAATCTCTTGAGATGCACCATGTTGAACACTGCTCTTCCCACTACCACCCTGCTCTTCCCACTGCCACCCTGCTCTTCCCACTACCACCCTGCTCTTCCCACTACCACCCTGCTCTTCCCACTACCACCCTGCTCTTCCCACTACCACCCTGCTCTTCCCACTGCCACCCTGCTCTTCCCACTGCCACCCTGCTCTTCCCACTACCACCCTGCTCTTCCCACTACCACCCTGCTCTTCCCACTACCACCCTGCTCTTCCCACTGCCACCCTGCTCTTTCCACTGCCACCCTGCTCTTCCCACTGCCACCCTGCTCTACCCACTGCCACCCTGCTCTTCCCACTACCACCCTGCTCTTCCCACTACCACCCTGCTCTTCCCACTACCACCCTGCTCTTCCCACTGCCACCCTGCTCTTCCCACTGCCACCCTGCTCTTCCCACTGCCACCCTGCTCTACCCACTACCACCCTGCTCTTCCCACTACCACCCTGCTCTTCCCACTGCCACCCTGCTCTACCCACTACCACCCTGCTCTTCCCACTGCCACCCTGCTCTTCCCACTGCCACCCTGCTCTTCCCACTGCCACCCTGCTCTTCCCACTGCCACCCTGCTCTTCCCACTACCACCCTGCTCTTCCCACTGCCACCCTGCTCTTCCCACTGCCACCCTGCTCTTCCCACTACCACCCTGCTCTTCCCACTGCCACCCTGCTCTTCCCACTGCCACCCTGCTCTTCCCACTGCCACCCTGCTCTTCCCACTGCCACCCTGCTCTTCCCACTGCCACCCTTCTCTTCCCACTACCACCCTGCTCTTCCCACTGCCACCCTGCTCTTCCCACTGCCACCCTGCTCTTCCCACTGCCACCCTGCTCTTCCCACTGCCACCCTGCTCTTCCCACTGCCACCCTGCTCTTCCCACTGCCACCCTGCTCTTCCCATCTACTCTGTACTGTTTGTGGAGGCTATTGTCTTAGAGCTGCAGAATGCTCCTCCAGAGGACTATACCCTACAAACTGTACACCACAGGGGGTTGAGGGCACCTTCAATGGAGAGGAGGAGCTCAGGTTAATGGCTGGAGTGGAATTAGTGGAATGGTATCAAATACATGATGCCATTCCATTGGCTCCGTTACAGATATTATTATGAGCCTTCCTCCCTCAGCAGCCTCCACTGCTGCCCACTACCATAATCCATATCACTACACATGGAGGCTATATGAATCACTGCAGAATAATGACAGTAAACTACCCAGCCTCAACACTGAACCAAGGAGTGTTTTCATTAGGAACCAAACAGAACTGCAGAATAATGACAGTAAACTACCCAACACTGAACCAGCATACCAAATCAACTTCTCAGACAATCATTTAGTAGCAAACCTACAAGGTCCCTGACTCTTCACAAAGACGATGGAGAATACTGTAGTGTGGCTGCCACTGTTAGTGATCAGGGAAGGCCGACACAGCCTT
>NC_143039.1:68571114-68593614 GCF_057628025.1 Oncorhynchus mykiss | reverse complement strand
CCATAATGACCATCGTTATGTTTGGAGGAAAAAGAGGGAGGATTTCAAGCTGAAGAACACCATCCCAACCGTGAAGCATGGGGGTGACAGCATCATGTTGTGGGGGTGCTTTGATGCAGGCGGGACTGTTGTGCACTTCACAAAATAGATGGCATCATGAGGAAAGTAAATTATGTGGACATATTGAAGAAACATCTCAAGACATCAGTCAGGAAGTTAAAGCTTGGTTGCAAATGGGTCTTCCAAATGGATAATGACCCCAAGCATGCTTCCAAAGTTGTGGCAAAATGGCTTAAGGACAACAAAGTCAAGGTATTGGAAAGCCATCACAAAGCCCTGACCTCAATCCTATAGAGAATTTGTGGGCAGAACTGAAAAAGTGTGTGCGAGCAAGGATGCCTACAAACCTGACTCAGTTACACCAGCTCTGTCAGGAGGAATGGGCCAAAATTCACCCAACTTATTGTGGGAAGCTTGTGGGAGGCTACCCAAATTTTTTGACCAAAGTTAAACAATTTAAAGGCAATACTACCAAATACTAATTGAGTGTATGTAAACTTCTGCCCCCACTGGGAATGTGATGAAATAAATAAAAGCTGAAATAAATCATTATCTCTACTATTATTCTGACATGTCACATTCTTAAAATAAAGTGGTGATCCTAACTAATTTTTACTAGGATTAAATGTCAGGAATTGTGAAAAACTGAGTTTAAATGTATGTAAACTTCCAAATACAACTGTTTTTACTGTATTCATCTATTTACTGTATGAATATGTTTTCTGTATGAATCTATTTACTGTATGAATCTATTTACTGCATGAATATATTTACTGTATGAATCTATTTACTGTATGAATCTATTTACTGCATGAATATATTTACAGTATGAATATATTTACTGTATGAATATATTTACTGTATGAATATATTTACTGCATGAATATATTTACTGCATGAATATATTTACTGTATGAATATATTTACTGCATGAATATATTTACTGTATGAATCTATTTACTGTATGAATCTATTTACTGTATGAATATATTTACTGTATGAATATATTTACTGTATGAATCTATTTACTGCATGAATATATTTACTGTATGAATCTATTTACTGTATGAATCTATTTACTGCATGAATATATTTACTGTATGAATATATTTACTGCATGAATATATTTACTGTATGAATATATTTACTGTATGAATATATTTACTGCATGAATATATTTACTGTATGAATATATTTACTGTATGAATATATTTACAATATATATACCACCTTCCAGCAATACAAAGGAAATAAAGTGGAAAATATTTTGGCACTTATTTATTTATCTTTTATTTAACCGGACAGGTCACATAGAGATTTCCATCTCTTTTGCAAGTGAACCCTGGCCAAGAAAGCAGCATACATATAATAAACATAAATAAAACCACGTGATCTAAATGCATCAGAGTTTTACTAACTAAATGAAATACATGTTGGATAGGAATTACTTAGAAATTCAATGTATCATCTAATTTCCATATTTTTTCCAGACGTAAATCAATCATACCCCAGCTAGCATTTCAAAGTGGTTAGGATTCAGTGTGACCTAAATAAGGCTTTTCAAAGGAAAAAAACGAAATAGAGAGAGTTGGGGAGGGAAAAATAGAAGTCTTATAAGGATTTCACAAGTTGCACATCTGAAGTACTCGACGTAACAAAACACGTATAACGGTTAGTGTTCCTTGTTAATGTTTTGTTATTAAGGGTGTCTGGCTTAACTTAATGCGATACTATGTCATCCTGATTGTTTTTTTCTTCTTTTTTTCCCAACACTGTCCATTCGTCTTCTATTCCATTTGAATCCGGCTTCCAGAGCACAGAATGTCAAGGGGATCTGCCAACCGAACAGGGAAGTATTTTCCTTTTGTTGTTATCAGTAGAGAAAAAAAAATCCCCAGAAAATTCTCTGGATTTTCTATTTTTCCTTAGAAAGATTCAATCACACCGTAATTCCCATTGAGTGTCAATTATATTTAAAATACATATTTATATGGAAGGTGTGACTAACATTAGCAGTAGGGGCATGCTATTCAGCACAATTATTTAGCAAAATGTCACTAATTAGCTAATTATGAGTAAATTCGGGAGACTGCTGGGAGAGAGCGATGGTTCAACACAAAACTCACAAGGCGTGACTGTGAATAATTACAAATTCACAGGGAATGGAAGTTATATTTCAAGAAACTGTAACAACAGCTAATGTTCTCTCTGTGTCCTATTCTGTCCCGAAAAAAAAAAAAAACTGAGCAAAATATCATTTATTTTCCGATTGTGCTGCATGTACAATTGACAACACTGTTCAAGCCGGGAATCAGTAGGGACAAGTACACTGAAGCAAAATATAAACGCAGCATGTAAAATGTTGGTCACATGTTTCATGAGCTGAAAAGAACAGACATTTTCCATGCACACAGAAAGCTTATTTCTCTTATTTCTCTCAAATTGTGTGCATACCTTTGTTTTTATCCCTGTTAATGAGTAATTCTCCTTTGTCACGATAATCCAGCCACCTGACAGATGTAGCATAGCAAGACGTTGAATAAACAGCATGATCATTACACAGGTGCAACTTGTGCTGGGAAAAATAAAAGACCACTCTAAAATGTGCAGTTTTGTCACACAACACAATGCCGCAGATGTTTCAAGATTTGAGTGAGTGTGCAATTGGCATGCTGACTGCAAAAATGTCCACCAGAGCTGTTGGCAGAGGATTGAAAGTTAATTTCTCTACCATAAGCCGCCTAAAACATTGTTTTAGAGAATTTTGCCTCACAACAGCAGACCATGTGTAACCACGCCAGCCCAGGACTTCAAAATTATATTTTTTTATTTCACATTTATTTAACCAGGTAGGCCAGTTGAGAGCAAGTTCTCATTTACAACTGCGACCTGGCCAAGATAAACCAAAGCAATGCGATACAAACAACACAGAGTTTCACACGGAATGAACAAACGTACAGTCAATAACACAATATAAAAATATATATACAGTGTGTGAAAATTAGGTAAGATTATGGAGAAAGGCAATAAATAGGCCATAATGGTGAAGTAATTACAATTTAGCAATTAAACACTGGAGTGATAGATGTGCAGAAGAGTAATGTGCAAGTAGTGATACTTGGGTGCAAAGGAGCAAAAAAATATATGATAACAATGTGGGGATGAGGGAGTTGAATGGGCTATTTACAGATGAGCTATGCACAGGTGCAATGATCTGTGAGCTGCTCTGACAGCTGATGCTTAAAGTTAGTGAGGGATATATGAGTTTCCAACTTCAGTGATATTTGCAATTCGTTCCAGTCATTAGCAGCAGAGAACTGGAAGGAAATGGGGAGGTTTGGGAGAGTTGCTGTGGGGGGTGCAGAGCTGTTAGTCAGGTGGAAAGCATGGCCAGCCATAGAAAAATGAAATTATTGAAATTCTCAATTATCGTGGATTTATCAGTGGTGACAGTGTTTCCTAGCCTAAAAGCAGTGGGCAGCTGGGAGGAGGTGCTCTTATTTTCCATTTACTTTACAGTGTCCCAGAACCTTTGGGAGTTTGTGCTACAGGATGCACATTTCTGTTTGAAAAAGCTAGCCTTTGCTTTCCTAACTGCCTGTGTATATTGATTCCTAACTTCCCTGAAAAGTTGCATATCGCGGGGATTATTCGATGCTAATGCAGAATGCCACAGGATGTTTTTGTACTGGTCAAGGGCAGTCAGGTCTGGAGTGAACCAAGGGCTATATCTGTTCCTGGTTCTACATTTTTTTAATGGGGAATGCTTATATAAGATGGTGAGGAAAGCACTTTTAAAGAATAACCAGGCATCCTCTATTGAATGAGGTCAATATCCTACCAGGAAACCTGGGCCAGATCGATTAGAAAGGCCTGCTCGCTGAAGTGTTTTAGGGAGCGTTTGACAGTGATGAGGGGTGTTTGTTTGACTGCAGACTAATTACGGACGCAGGCAATGAGGCAGTGATCGCTGAGACCCTGGTTGATGTACAAGTACACCCCCTGGACAGCACGCTAGTCTATATCCTGTTTCTGTAGTGTGAGGCACCTTGATGTACAACTACACCCCCTGGACAGCACGCTAGTCTATCTCCTGTTTCTGTAGCGTGAGGCACCTTGATGTACAACTACACCCCCTAAACAGCACGCTAGTCTATCTCCTGTTTCTGTAGCGTGAGGCACCTTGATGTACCACTACACCCCCTGGACAGCACGCTAGTCTATCTCCTGTTTCTGTAGCGTGAGGCACCTTGATGTCCAACTACACCCCCTGGACAGCACGCTAGTCTATCTCCTGTTTCTGTAGCGTGAGGCACCTTGATGTACAACTACACCCCTTGGACAGCACGCTAGTCTATCTCCTGTTTCTGTAGTGTGAGGCACCTTGATGTCCAACTACACCCCCTGGACAGCACGCTAGTCAGTAGCCGGGCCTTACCCTTTTACACTCGTGGGAATTGGCCTATATAGATAGGGCTGTGTAGATAGGGCTGTGTAGATAGGGCTAAATAGATAGGGCATTGTAGATAGGTTTATATAGATAGGGCTATTTGGATAGGTTTATATAGATAGGGCTATGTGGATATGGTTATATAGATAGGGCTATGTAGATAGGCTATGTAGATAGGGCTATGTAAATAGGGTTATGTAGATAGGGCTATGTAGATAGGGTTATGTAGATAGGGCTATATAGATAGGTTTATATAGATAGGGCTATTTGGATAGGGTTATATAGATAGGGCTATGTGGATATGGTTATATAGATAGGGCTATGTAGATAGGGCTATGTAGATAGGGTTATGTAGATAGGGCTATACAGATAGGGTTATATAGATAGGGCTATGTAGATAGGGTTATGTAGATAGGGCTATACAGATAGGGTTATATAGATAGGGCTATATAGATAGGGCATTGTGGATAGAGTTATATAAACAGGGCTATACATATAGGGCTATATAGATAGGGCATTGTGGATAAAGTTATATAGACAGGGCAATACATATAGGGCTATATAGATAGGGCTATGTGGAAAGGGCTATGTGGAAAGGGCTATGTGGATAGCGCAACATTTTTCCTAATATTTATAGATTTCTGAATTCCATTCTTTTACTTTTAGATTTGAGTATATTGCTGTAAAATCTGTAGATACTACTGCACTGTTGGGGCTAGGAACACAAGCATTTCGCTACAACCACAATAACATCTGCTAAATATGTGTATGTGTCCAATACAAAATATAAAAGGAAATGGATAGCAATGGTAGTAATTGAAAGGGAACAGTTTGGACAGTTCACCTAACACAAAACTGAATCCAAACACTACACTGTTGATTTCATGTGCATTTTACATTTACTGTACTTTTCGCTGCATTTGTTGAAAATCAAATCTGAAAATACTCATTTACCTAACCCTTAACTCAGTACTCTGTTGAAGCATCTTTGGCAGCGATTTTCCTATTGGAAGGTGAGGTCCCCAGTCTGAGGTCCTGAGCGCTCTTGATCCTGACTAGTCCCCCAGTCCCTGCCGCTGAAAAACATCCCCACAGCATGATGCTGCCACCGGCATGCTTCACCGTAGGGATGGTGCAAGGTGACGCTTGGCATTCAGGCAAAAGAGTTCAATGTTGGTTTCATCAGACCAGAGAATCTTATTTCTCATGGTCTGAGAGTGCTTTAGGTGCCTTTTGGCAAACTCCAAGCGGGCTGTCATGTGCCTTTCACCGATGAGTGGCTTCCATCTGGCCACTCTACCATAAAGGCCTGATTGGTGGAGTGCTGCAGAGACGGTTGTCCTTCTGGAAGGTTCTCCCATCTCCACAGAGGAAGTCTGGAGCTCTGTCAAAATCCCCATCGGGTTCTTGGTCACCTCCCTGACCAAGGCCCTTCTCCTCCGATTGCTCAGTTTGGCCGGGCGGCTAGCTCTAGGAAGAGTCTTGGTGGTTCCAAACTTCTTCCATTTAAGAATGATGGAGGCCACTGTGTTCTTGGGGAACTTCAATGATGCAGAACGTTTTTGGTACCCTTCTCCAGATCTGTGCCTCGACACAATCCTGTCTCTGAGCTTTACAGACAATTCCTTCGACCTCATGGCTTGGTTTTTGCTCTGACAGGTGCCTTTCCAATCATGTCCAATCAAATTGAATTTACTACAATCAAGTTGTAGAAACGCCTCAAGGATGATCAATAGAAACAGGATGCACCTAACAACTTGTTTTCGCTTCATCATTATGCGGTATTGTGTGTAAATTGATGAGGATTTTAATTCATTAAATCAATTTTAGAATAAGGCTGTAACGTAATTTTTTTTTGTTGCAAAAAGTCAATGGGTCTGAATCCTTCCCGAAGCACTGTACATTCAGTAACAGGATACGAATATTCCTGGAAAATGTGGGGTAGGTGGAACATAAGACAAATACTTTACAAGGGTTTGAGTGAGAAGACTAACTGGTGTCTCCAAGTTGCCAGTAATTTCCATGCACTTTTATGACTCAAAGAAGATTCTTCAACTATAAGGTGGTTTGTTTTGCCCTCCTAGCTGTGCCGTTGAGGAACTACAGCACACTTGTAGTTATTTTGTTTGAAACACAGCCCTGCATCCCCACCATCACACAATTACTGTTGTTGTTTAACGAGGCCTCGAAACGGTCCATTATAAATCGCAATCTAGGTCAAGTGGGCATAACTGAAAACGTGTTCTATTGCCAACATGACTAGCTAAATTATAAAATACGACATTACAGTGTTTGGCATTCACAATGCAATTTAGGGAAACAAATCATCATTTTGGTGTGCATACAAAGGATATCATGAGTGCATTCAGGTTTTTCATAATAGACAAACAGTCTCATTCTGTTCAAAACAACCCAGTGTTTGACGATGCCATTTTGGAACTGTACATCAAACACTGTCATCAAATAAAATAAGATACTATTTTATTTGTCAGATGTGCATATAATGTATAGGCCCTTAACCAACAATGCAGTTCAAGAAACAGAGTTAAGAAAATATTACAATAAAATAACAATAACAAGGCCATATACAGGGGGTACTAGTCAATGTGCAGGGGTACAGGTTAGTCGTGGTCATTTGTACATGTAGGTAGGGGTAAACTGACTATGCATAGATAATAAACAGCGAGTTGTGGCAATGTACAAACAGGGGGGGGGGGGGGGGGGGGTGTCAATGTAAATAGTCTGGGTGGCCATTTGATTAATTGTTCAGCAGTCTTATGACTCTGGTGTAGAAGCTGTTAAGGAGCCATTTAGACCTAACCTTGTCACTCCGGTACAACTTGCCGTGTGGTAGCAGAGAGAACAGTTTATGACTTGGGTGACTGGAGTTTTTGACAATGTTTTGGGCCTTCCTCTGACACCGCCTAGTATATAGGTCCTGGATGGCAGGAAACTTGGCCCCGGTGACGTACTGGGCTGTACGCACTACCCTCTGTAGCGTCAAACAGTCGGATGCCGAGCAGTTGCCATACCAGGCAGTGATGCAACCGGTCAGGATGCTCTCAATGGTGCAGCTGTAGAATGTTTTGAGGATCTGGGGACCCATGCCAAATCTTTTCAGTTTCCTGAGGGGGAAAAGGTGTTGTCGTGCACTCTTCACAACTCACTTGGTGTGTTTGGACCATGGTAGTTTGAGGGTGATGTGGAGACCAAGAAACTTGAAACTCTCATCCCACTCCACTACAGTCCAGTCAATGTTAATGGGGGCCTGCTCGGCCCTCCTTTTCCTATAGTCTACGATCAGCTCCTTTGTCTTGCTCACATTGAGGGAGAGGTTGTTGTCCTGGCACCCCACTGACAGGTCTCTGACCTCCTCCCTCATCGGTGATCAGGCCTACCACTGTTGTGTCGTCAACAAACTTAATGATGGTGTTGGAGTCGTGTTAGGCCACGCAGTTGTGCGAGAACAGGGAGTACAGGAGGGGACCAAGCACCCACCCCTGAGGGGCCCCAGTGTTGAGGATCAGCATGGCAGATATCGTGTTGCCTGTCAGGAAGTCAAGGAACCAGTTGCAGAGGGAGGTGTTTAGTCCCAGGTTCTTTAGCTTATTAATGAGCTTTGTGGTCACTATGGTGTTAAACACTGAGCTGTATTCAATGAACAACATTCTCACATAGGTGTTCCTTTTGTCCAGGTGGGAAAGGACAATGTGGAGTGCTATTGAGATTGCGTCATCTGTGGATCTGTTGGGGCGGTATACGAATTGGAGTGGTTCTAGGGTTTCTGGGTTGATGGTGTTGATATGAGCCATGACCAGCCTTTCAAAGCATTTTATGGCTACCGACGTGTGTACTCCTTTAGTCATTTAGACAGGTAACCTTCGCTTTATTTGGTACAGGGACTATGATGGTCTGCTTGAAACATGTAGGATCGTAAACATTGAAACTGTATACGACATTTGTTTTATGATATGGAAATGTGGGGCTCTATTTTAACAAACGTAACGCAATGGTAAATCTAAACGCTTGCGGTAACATTTAGCTATTTTCACAACAAAAAATCGTTAGCGCAGTGCTGTCGGTGGAACGAAAGTACTGGGTTTTGATTAATAAATAAGTTGTACTGTAGGTGTGTCAAGGCTTGACCCCTTCACTGGCCAATCAGAAGGGGCTCCATGTTTAAATACAGTGGGGCAAAAAAGTATTTAGTCAGCCACCAATTGTGCAAGTTCTCCCACTTAAAAAGATGAGAGAGGCCTGTAATTTTCATCATAGGTACACTTCAACTATGACAGACAAAATTAGAAAAAAAATCCAGAGAATCACATTGTAGGATTTTTTATGAATTTATTTGCAAATGATGGTGGAAAATAAGTATTTGGTCAATAACAAAAGTTTATCTCAATACTTTGTTATATACCCTTTGTTGGCAATGACAGAGGTCAAACGTTTTCTGTATGTCTTCACAAGGTTTTCACACACTGTTGCTGGTATTTTGGCCCATTCCTCCATGCAGATCTCCTCTAGAGCAGTGATGTTTTGGGGCTGTTGCTGGGCAACACGGACTTTCAACTCCCTCCAAAGATTTTCTATGGGGATGAGATCTGGAGACTGGCTAGGCAACTCCAGGACCTTGAAATGCATCTTACGAAGCCACTCCTTCGTTGCCCGGGCGGTGTGTTTGGGATCATTGTCATGCTGAAAGACCCAGCCACGTTTCAACTTCAATGCCTTTGCTGATGGAAGGACGTTTTCACTCAAAATCTCACGATACATGGCCCCATTCATTCTTTCCTTTACACGGATCCGTCGTCCTGGTCCCTTTGCAGAAAAACAGCAACTCAGCATTCTTTGTCCTCCAAACACAACGAGTTGAGTTTTTAACAAAAAGTTATATTTTGGTTTCATCTGACCATATGACATTCTCCCAATCTTCTTCTGGATCATCCAAATGCTCTCTAGCAAACTTCAGACTTGCCTGGACATGTACTGGCTTAAGCAGGGGGACACGTCTGGCACTGCAGGATTTGAGTCCCTGGCGGTGTAGTGATGGTAGGCTTTGTTACTTTGGTCCCAGCTCTCTGCAGGTCATTCACTAGGTCCCCCCATGTGGTTCTGGGATTTTTGCTCACCGTTCATTTTGACCCCACGGGGTGAGATCTTGCGTGGAGCCCCAGATCGAGGGAGATTATCAGTGGTCTTGTATGTCTTCCATTTCCTAATAATTGCTCCCACAGTTGATTTCTTCAAACCAAGCTGCTTACCTATTGCAGATTCAGTCTTCCCAGCCTGGTGCAGGTCTACAATTTTGTTTCTGGTGTCCTTTGACAACTCTTTGGTCTTGGCCATAGTGGAGTTTGGAGTGTGACTGTTTGAGGTTGTGGACAGGTGTCTTTTATACTGATAACAAGTTGCAGGTGCCATTAATACAGGTAACGAGTGGAGGACAAGAGGAGCCTCTTAAAGAAGAAGTTACAGGTCTGTGAGAGCCAGAAATCTTGCTTGTTTGTAGGTGACCAAATAGTTATTTGCTTCAAGTTGTGTATTTACGGTCTTTTATGTGCTGCCTTGGAATCAACTCCAATTCCAATGTTAGTCCGTTATAGTTTGTTAAATAGCTTACAGAAACTAATTAATAAAATGTAGACCTAGCCCATCTATGCTAAATATGTTTCCTTGAAACTGTTTGCAGTCCACATTGTTCTAAGTAATTGCATGGCTTCATTGTGGAAATATATTATAGGCCTACATAGCATGCACACTGATATAGAGGCTAGGTCTACTGTAAATTACAACATGGCTGAGCATGGACATGCCAAATATTGTCAATAGGCAAGATAAAACTCATTATTGATATGGCCTAAAAAGAGAGTGAATAATTCTAGTCAAATTCTAAACAAAATGAAACAACAACTAGTTTTAAATAGTCTAAATACACTTACAGGCACCATAATTGCTCCCTGTAGGCATATAATTTTAAAACATTGATGCAGACTATGGAGGGTTTTACACACATCCAGACGTTTCACAGTGGCTGGACAAAGGTCCAATATAAAGAGAAAGGGAGAATGTCCACTCACCGTTATACTGCATATACATATTTCAACCATCTTACAGATAGATCACTGCAGGCGCGTCATGGACGTTCTCACTATAAAACCAGGATGGTGAATCATTCGAATAAGTTTGGTTTTTAATAAATTCAAGGAAAAATCAATCAGCAACAATAAATCAACGTAAAATATAATCAGATCATAAAATCGTCAGGATAAAAAAGACCTGATGCATTGCTGTTGAACCAACATTCATTATAGTAGGTAAGGGTAAGGGTAAGGGTAAGGGTAAGGGTAAGGGTAAGGGTTAGGGTAAGGGTTAGGGTAAGGGTAAGGGTAAGGGTAAGGGTTAGGGTAAGGGTAAGGGTAAGGGTAAGGGTAAGGGTAAGGGTTAGGGTAAGGGTAAGGGTAAGGGTAAGGGTAAGGGTTAGGGTAAGGGTAAGGGTAAGGGTAAGGGTAAGGGTAAGGGTAAGGGTTAGGGTAAGGGTAAGGGTAAGGGTAAGGGTAAGGGTAAGGGTAGGGGTAGGGGTAAGGGTAAGGGTAAGGGTAAGGGTAAGGGTAAGGGTTAGGGTAAGGGTAAGGGTAAGGGTAAGGGTAAGGGTAGGGGTAAGGGTAAGGGTAAGGGTAAGGGTAAGGGTAAGGGTTAGGGTAAGGGTAAGGGTAAGGGTTAGGGTTAGGGTTAGGGTAAGGGTAAGGGTTAGGGTTAGGGTAAGGGTAAGGGTAAGGGTAAGGGTAAGGGTAAGGGTAAGGGTAAGGGTAAGGGTAAGGGTTAGGGTAAGGGTAAGGGTAAGGGTAAGGGTAAGGGTAAGGGTTAGGGTTAGGGTTAGGGTTAGGGTAAGGGTAAGGGTTAGGGTAAGGGTAAGGGTAAGGGTAAGGGTAAGGGTAAGGGTTAGGGTAAGGGTAAGGGTAAGGGTAAGGGTAAGGGTTAGGGTTAGGGTTAGGGTAAGGGTAAGGGTTAGGGTAAGGGTAAGGGTAAGGGTAAGGGTAAGGGTAAGGGTTAGGGTAAGGGTAAGGGTAAGGGTAAGGGTAGGGGTAAGGGTAAGGGTAAGGGTAAGGGTAGGGGTAAGGGTAAGGGTAAGGGTAAGGGTAAGGGTAAGGGTAAGGGTAAGGGTAGGGGTAAGGGTAAGGGTAAGGGTAAGGGTAAGGGTAAGGGTAAGGGTAAGGGTTAGGGTAAGGGTAAGGGTAAGGGTAGGGGTAAGGGTAAGGGTAGGGGTAAGGGTAAGGGTAAGGGTAAGGGTAAGGGTAAGGGTAAGGGTAGGGGTAAGGGTAAGGGTAAGGGTAAGGGTAAGGGTAGGGGTAAGGGTAAGGGTTAGGGTAAGGGTAAGGGTAAGGGTAAGGGTAAGGGTAGGGGTAAGGGTAAGGGTAAGGGTAAGGGTAAGGGTAAGGGTAGGGGTAAGGGTAAGGGTAAGGGTAAGGGTAAGGGTAAGGGTAAGGGTAAGGGTAGGGGTAAGGGTAAGGGTAAGGGTAAGGGTAAGGGTAAGGGTACGGGTAAGGGTAAGGGTAGGGGTAAGGGTAAGGGTAAGGGTAAGGGTAAGGGTAAGGGTAGGGGTAAGGGTAAGGGTAAGGGTAAGGGTAAGGGTAAGGGTAAGGGTAAGGGTAAGGGTAAGGGTAGGGGTAAGGGTAAGGGTAAGGGTAAGGGTAAGGGTAAGGGTAAGGGTAAGGGTAAGGGTAAGGGTAAGG
This sequence comes from Oncorhynchus mykiss, assembly GCF_057628025.1. Lineage (NCBI taxonomy): Eukaryota > Metazoa > Chordata > Actinopteri > Salmoniformes > Salmonidae > Oncorhynchus > Oncorhynchus mykiss. Next base: position 68,581,371 of record NC_143039.1, on the reverse strand, counting down.
GTTAGGGTTAGGGTAAGGGTAAGGGTAAGGGTAAGGGTAAGGGTAAGGGTAAGGGTAAGGGTAAGGGTAAGGGTAGCCTACGGACTGAGGGCTTGTGTTTGAACATATGAAACGGAAAACATGCAGTTGTTACAGAAAAAGAACTTCTAAATAGTAGGTTTGTATTTATTATGGATCCCCATAACAGTATGACAGTGTGGTGAAGAAGGCCCGACAGCGCCTCTTCAACCACAAAACAAATCTTATTTGTCACATACACATGGTTAGCAGATGTTAATGTGAGTGTAGCGAAATGCTTGTGCTTCTAGTTCCAACAGCGCAGTAATATCTAACAAGTAATATCTAACAAGTAATCTAACAATTCTCCAACAACAACCTAATACACACAAATCTAAAAGGGTGAATGAGAATATCTACATATAAGTTTATGGATGAGCGATGGCTGAGCGGCATAGGCAAGGTGCAATAGATGGTATAAAATGCAGTATATCCATGTGGTATGAGTAATGTAAGATGTGTAAACATTATTAAAGTGGCATTATTTAGAGTGCCATTGTATAAAGTGACAAGTGATCCATTTATTCAAGTTGCCATTGATTGGGTCTCAAATTAGGCAGCAGCTTCTCTGAGTTAGTGATTGGTGTTTAGCAGTCTGATGGCCTTGAGATAGAAGCTGTTTTCAGTCTCTCGGTCCCAGCTTTGATGCACCTGTACTGACCTCGCCTTCTGAATGGTAGCAGTGTAAGCAGGCAGTGGCTCGTCTTTTGCGCCTTCTTCACCACACTGTCTGTGTGGGTGGACCATTTCAGTTTGTCTGTGATGTGTAGGCCTAGGAACTTAAAACTTTCCACCTTCTTCACTGCTGTCCCTTCGATGTGGATATGGGGGGGCTCCCTCTGCTGTTTCCTGAAGTCAACGATCATCTCCTTTTTTTTGTAGGCTGTCTCGTCGTTGTTGGTAATCAAGCCTACTACTGTGTGTCATCTGCAAACTTGATGATTGAGTGGAGTGCAGGAGGGGGCTGAGCACGCACCCTTGTGGGGCCCCAGTGTTGAGGGTCAGCGAAGTGGAGATGTTGTTTCCTACCTTCATCACCTAGGGGTGACCCGTCAGAAAGTCCAGGACCCAATTGCACAGGGCATTGTTGAGACTCAGGGCCTCCAGCTTGATTATGAGCTATGGTGTTAAATGCTGAGCTGTAGTCAATGAACAGCATTCTTACATAGGTATTCCTTTTGTCCAGATGGGATAGGGCAGTGTGCAGTGTGATGGCGATTGCGTTGTCTGTGGACCTGTTGTGGCGGTAAACAAATTGAAGTGGGTCTAGGGTGGCCGGGAAGGTGGAGGTGATATGATCCTTGACTAGTCTCTCAAAGTACTTCATGATGACAGAAGTAAGTGCTACGGGGTGGTAGTCATTTAGTTCAGTTATCTTTTTCTTCTTGGATACAGGAACAATGGTAGCCATCTTGAAGCATGTGGGGAAAACAGAGATAGAGGGCTATTGAATATGTCCATAAACACACCAGACAGCTGGTCTGAGGACATGGCTAGGGATGCCGTCTGGGCCAGCAGCCTTGCGAGGGTTAGCACTTTTAAATATTTTACCCATGTCAGCCAAGGAGGAGGAAAGTGGGGGGGGGGGGTGCGTAGTCCTCGTTAGCGGGCTGCGACGGTGGCACTGTACTATCCCCAAAGCGGGCAAAGAATGTGTTTAATTTGTCTGGAAGCATGACATTGGTGTCCGTGACGTGGCTGGTTTTCTTTTTGTAGTCCGTGATTTCCTGTAGACCCTGCCACATACATCTCATGTCTGAGCTGTTGAATTGCAACTCCACTGTGTCCCTGTACTGGCGTTTCCCTTGTTTGATTGCCTTGCAGAGGGAATAACTACACTGTTTAAATTCAGTCATATTCCCAGACCTCTTTCCATGGTTAAATGCGGTGGATTGCCCTTTCAGTTTTGCGAGAATGCCACCATCCATCCACGGTTTCTGGTTAGGGTAGGTTTTAATAGTCACAGTGGGTACAACATCTCCAATGCTCTTCTTTGCACTCACCGAGTCAGCGTATTGTTCTCTGAGGCTGACCGGAACATATCCCATGGCTTCCGATTGGTCGGACCAGCATTTAATGGTCCTCGTCACTGGTACACCCTGCTTGAGTTTTTGCCTATAGGCCTGTAGGAGCAAGGTGGCGTCGTGGTCGGATTTTCCGAAGGGAGGGGGAGGGAGGGCTTTGTGTGTATCGTGGAAGTTAGATTAGCAGTGGTCGAGGGTCTTGCCCATACACGTAGCGCAATCAATATGCTGGTGGAATTTAGGTAGCCTTGTTCTCAAATCCCCAGCTACAATAAATGCAGCCTCAGTATATATGGTTTCCAGGTTGCATATAGTCCAGTGAAGTTCCTTGATGGCCGTCTTGGTGTCTGCTTGAGGGGGAATGTACACAGCTGTGACTATAACTGACGAGAATTCCCTTGGTAGGTAAAATGTCCTGCAATTGATTGTAAGGAATTCTAGGTCGGGTGAGCAGAATGACTTGAGTTCCTGTATGTTGTTACGATTACACCATGAGTCGTTAATCATGAAGCATACACCCTCGCCCTTCCTCTTCCCAGAGAGGAGTTTATCTCTGTTGGTGCCATGCATGGACAAGCCCGATGGCTGAACCGATTCCGACAACATATCCCGAGAGAGCCATGTTTCCGTGAAGTAAAGAATGTTACAATCGCTTACGTCTCTCTGGAATGCAATTCTGGCTCGAATTTCGTCTGCCTTGTTGTCAAGAGACTGGGCATTGGCTAGCAGTATACTCGAGGCTGAAGAAATTTGTCTTGTCACCTAAAACCTTCACAAACTTTTACAGATGCACAATTGAGAGCATCCTGTCGGGCTGTATCACCGCCTGGTACGGCAACTGCACCGCCCTCAACCGCAAGGCTCTCCAGACGGTGGTGTGGTCTGCACAACGCATCACGGGGGCAAACTACCTGCCCTCCAGGACACCTACAGCACCCGATGTCACAGGAAGGCCAAAAAGATCATCAAGGATGACAACCACCCGAGCCACTCCCTGTTCACACCGCTACCAAGGCGAGGTCAGTACAGGTGCATCAAAGCTGGGACCGAGAGACTGAAAAACAGCTTCTATCTCAAGGCCATCAGATTGTTAAACAGTAATCACTAACTCAGAGAGGCTGCTGCCTACATACAGACTCAAATCATTGGCCCTTTTAATAAATGGATCACTTGTCACTTTAAATAATGGCACTTTAGCAACATTACATATCTTACATTACTCATCTCATATGTATATACTGTATCTTATACCATCTATTGCATCTTGCCTATGCCGCTCAGCCATCACTCATCCATATATTTATATATACACATATTCTTATTCCATCCCTTCAGATTTGTGTGTATTAGGTAGTTGTTGTGGAATTGTTAGATTACTTGTTAGATATTACTGCAATGTCAGAACTAGAAGCACAAGCATTTCGCTACACTCGCATTAACATCTGCTAACAATGTGTATGTGACAAATAACATTTGATTTGAGTGTAAAGGGCTACACCCAACCTGTGTCTTATGTACAATGAGCATTCCAGGATGACAACACATTTAGTAAGAGGTAATCAGAAGTCCAGTTAAACCCCCACAGGAGTTGGATCCCAGACCCAATTAGTGTGAATGCTATCAGATCAGGATATGTAATATGAAAGTAGTGTGTCCATTACTTTGGTGCCCGAGTGTGATAAATAACTATAAGCAAGAGTTCTTATTGGTCGAGTCCACAGGCCCCACTGTGTGTGTGTTTGTGTGTGTGTGTGTGTGTGTGTGTGTGTGTGTGTGTGTGTGTGTGTGTGTGTGTGTGTGTGTGTCCTCTGAGTCGTGGTCGGGAGCATTAAGACAGTATAAGACTCACTAATTGCCTGTGTTAACCTACCCAGACTTTTCTCCTCACGGTCATGTCCTGTTCTGACTCACACAGACTAGCCGAGGATACCCACTTACTGCCCTGTCTCTGGCCCCCACTGTGTTACATCCCCACCCCAGGCCAAACCACTGTGTCACTCTCTCTGTTTGTTAAGTTAATTAATAACTAGTAAGGAGGGATAGAAACAGACTTCTTCAAAAATGGTTTACTGTGTTTTTAACTTAAGGAGATAGATAGCCTACAATAAACTGACAGGATATAGTCTAGAACAAACTGACAGGAGATAGATAGTCTAGAACAAACTGTGTCACACCCTGGTCAAAGTATTTTGTGTTTATCTTTATTTATTTGGTCAGGCCAGGGTGTGGCATGGGTTTGTGTATGTGGTGTGTATTTATGGGGATTGTAGCTAGTGGGGTGTTCTAGCTAAGTCTATGGCTGTCTGAAGTGGTTCTCAATCAGAGGCAGGTGTTTATCGTTGTCTCTGATTGGGAACCATATTTAGGCAGCCATATTCTTTGAGTTTGTCGTGGGTGATTGTCCTTATTATCATGATGTCCTTGTTCTGTGTTAGTTTTACACAAGTATAGGCTGTTTCGGTTTTCGTTAAGTTTATTGTTTTGGTAGTGTTTGTGTTTAGTGTGTTACTTCATTAAACATGGATTGCAATAGACATGCCGCATTTTGGTCCGACTCTCCTTCTCATAAAGAAAACCGTTACAGAATCACCCAACACAAAGGGACCAAGCAGCGTGTCAACAGGCAAGAACAGCCCAAAGTGGAGTACAGTATGGACTATACTTCTTGGGAGGAGATAGACAGGTGGGCGGTCGACCCAGGGAGAGTGCCGGAGCCCGCCTGGGATTCGATGGAGCAGTGCGCGGAAGGATATAGGAGAATGGAGTTTGCGAAGCAAGCAAGGCGGCGCGGACGGAGGCCCCATAGTCAGCCCCAAAAATTTCTTGGGGGGGGGCTCAGGGAGAGTGTGGCAGAGTCAGGAGCCAGACCTGAGCCAACTCTCCCTGTTTATCGTGAGGAGCCAAGGAGGAGACCAGAACCAGAGCCGGTGTTGGAGGTGAGCGAAACAGAGACTGTGAAGGAGTTAATGGGGAAATTGGAGGAGAGAGAAATGAGGGAGTTGCTGTGTTGGTGTTTTAAACATGGAATTCGCCCGACGGAGCGTGTCGGGGATTTGATGGCACCTGGGTCAGCGCTCCATACTCGTCCTGAGGTGCGTGTTAGTCGGCTGGTGAAGATGGTGCCAGTCTCACGTACCAGGCCTCCTGTGCACCTCCCTAGCCTTGCACGTCCTGTGCCAGCACCGCTCTCAAGATCTCCAGTACGCCTTCACGGTCTAATCCATCCTGTGCCACCTCCACACCCCAGCCCTCCGGTAGCAGCTCCCCGCACCAGGCTTCCTGTGCGTGTCCTCGGCCCAGTACCACCAGTGCCAGCACCACGCATCAGGCCTACAGTGCGCCTCGCCTGTCCAGCGCTGTCGGAGCCCTCCTCCTCTCCAGCGCTGTCGGAGTCTCCCGCCTGTTTAGCGCTGTTAGAGCCTTCCTTCTCTACAGCGCTGCCGGAGTCTCCCGCCTGTTCAGAACTGCCAGTTAGCATAGAGCTGCCAGTTAGCATAGAGCTGCCAGTTAGCATAGAGCTGCCAGTTAGCAAGGAGCTGCCAGTTAGCAAGGAGCTGCCAGTCTGCAAGGAGCTGCCAGTCTGCATAGAGCTGCCAGTCTGCAAGGAGCTGCCAGTCTGCAAGGAGCCGCCAGAGCTGCCTGTCTGCAGGATGCCGCCAAAGCTGCCTGTCTGCAAGGAGCCGCCAGAGCTGCCAGTCTGCAAGGAGCCGCCAGAGCTGCCAGTCAGCATGGAGCAGCCAGGGCCGCCAGTCAGCATGGAGCAGCCAGGGCCGCCAGTCAGCATGGAGCAGCCAGGGCCGCCAGTCAGCATGGAGCAGCCAGGGCCGCCAGTCAGCATGGAGCAGCCAGGACCGCCAGTCAGCATGGAGCAGTCAGTCAGCATGGAGCAGCCAGTCAGCATGGAGCAGCCAGAGCAGCCAGTCAGCATGGAGCAGCCAGAGCTGCCAGTCAGCATGGAGCAGCCAGAGCTGCCAGTCAGCATGGAGCAGCCAGAGCTGCCAGTCAGCATGGAGCAGCCAGTCAGCATGGAGCAGCCAGAGCTGCCAGTCATCATGGAGCAGCCAGTCAGCATGGAGCAGCCAGAGCTGCCAGTCGACCAGACTCTCCCAGATCTGCCAGTCGACCAGACTCTTCCAGATCTGCCAGTCGACCAGACTCTTCCAGATCTGCCAGTCGACCAGACTCTTCCAGATCTGCCAGTCGACCAGACTCTTCCAGATCTGCCAGTCGACCAGACTCTTCCAGATCTGCCAGTCGACCAGACTCTTCCAGATCTGCCAGTCGACCAGACTCTTCCAGATCTGCCAGTCGACCAGACTCTTCCAGATTTGCCAGTCGACCAGACTCTTCCAGATCTGCCAGTCGACCAGACTCTTCCAGATCTGCCAGTCGACCAGACTCTTCCAGATCTGCCAGTCGACCAGACTCTTCCAGATCTGCCAGTCGACCAGACTCTTCCAGATCTGCCAGTCGACCAGACTCTTCCAGATCTGCCAGTCAGCCAGGATCTGCCAGTCAGCCAGGATCTGCCGAAACCATCAGCCAGCCAGGATCTGGTAGATTCATCAACCTGCCTGAGCTTCCTCTCACTCCTGAGCTTCCTCTCACTCCTGAGCTTCCCCTCAGTCCCGAGCTGCCTCAGTCCCGAGCTGCCCCTCAGTCCCGATCTGCTCCTCAGTCCAGTGGGGTTCTGGGTGAGGACTACTAGGCCATGGTCGGCGGCGAGGGTGGACTATCCAGGGACGCGAGGAGAAGGGACTAAGACATTGATTGAGTGGGGTCCACGTCCCGCGCCGGAGCCGCCACCATGGACAGACACCCACCCGGACCCTCCCTATTGTTTTGAGGTGCGTTCGGGAGTCCGCACCTTAGGGGGGGGGTTCTGTCACACCCTGGTCAAAGTATTTTGTGTTTATCTTTATTTATTTGGTCAGGCCAGGGTGTGGCATGGGTTTGTGTATGTGGTGTGTATTTATGGGGATTGTAGCTAGTGGGGTGTTCTAGCTAAGTCTATGGCTGTCTGAAGTGGTTCTCAATCAGAGGCAGGTGTTTATCGTTGTCTCTGATTGGGAACCATATTTAGGCAGCCATATTCTTTGAGTTTGTCGTGGGTGATTGTCCTTATTATCATGATGTCCTTGTTCTGTGTTAGTTTTACACAAGTATAGGCTGTTTCGGTTTTCGTTAAGTTTATTGTTTTGGTAGTGTTTGTGTTTAGTGTGTTACTTCATTAAACATGGATTGCAATAGACATGCCGCATTTTGGTCCGACTCTCCTTCTCATAAAGAAAACCGTTACAAACTGACAGTAGACAGATAGCCTACAATAAACTCACAGGAGATACAGTGCCTTGCGAAAGTATTCGGCCCCCTTGAACTTTGCGACCTTTTGCCACATTTCAGGCTTCAAACATAAAGATATAAAACTGTATTTTTTTGTGAAGAATCAACAACAAGTGGGACATAATCATGAAGTGGGACGACATTTATTGGATATTTCAAACTTTTTTAACAAATCAAAAACTGAAAAATTGGGCGTGCAAAATTATTCAGCCCCTTTACTTTCAGTGCAGCAAACTCTCTCCAGAAGTTCAGTGAGGATCTCTGAATGATCCAATGTTGACCTAAATGACTAATGATGATAAATACAATCCACCTGTGTGTAATCAAGTCTCCGTATAAATGCACCTGCACTGTGATAGTCTCAGAGGTTCGTTAAAAGCGCAGAGAGCGTCATGAAGAACAAGGAACACACCAGGCAGGTCCGAGATACTGTTGTAAAGAAGTTTAAAGCCGGATTTGGATACAAAAAGATTTCCCAAGCTTTAAACATCCCAAGGAGCACTGTGCAAGCAATAATATTGAAATGGAAGGAGTATCAGACCACTGCAAATCTACCAAGACCTGGCCGTCCCTCTAAACTTTCAGCTCATACAAGGAGAAGACTGATCAGAGATGCAGCCAAGAGGCCCATGATCACTCTGGATGAACTGCAGAGATCTACAGCTGAGGTGGGAGACTCTGTCCATAGGACAACAATCAGTCGTATATTGCACAAATCTGGCCTTTATGGAAGAGTGGCAAGAAGAAAGCCATTTCTTAAAGATATCCATAAAAAGTGTTGTTTAAAGTTTGCCACAAGCCACGTGGGAGACACACCAAACATGTGGAAGAAGGTGCTCTGGTCAGATGAAACCAAAATTGAACTTTTTGGCAACAATGCAAAACGTTATGTTTGGCGTAAAAGCAACACAGCTGATCACACCATCCCCACTGTCAAACATGGTGATGGCAGCATCATGGTTTGGGCCTGATTTTCTTCAGCAGGGACAGGGAAGATGGTTAAAATTGATGGGAAGATGGATGGAGCCAAATACAGGACCATTCTGGCAGAAAACCTGATGGAGTCTGCAAAAGACCTGAGACTGGGACGGAGATTTTTTCTTCCAACAAGACAATGATCCAAAACATAAAGCAAAATCTACAATGGAATGGTTCAAAATTTTTTTTTTTTTAAATAAACATATCCAGGTGTTAGAATGGCCAAGTCAAAGTCCAGACCTGAATCCAATCGAGAATCTGTGGAAAGAACTGAAAACTGCTGTTCACAAATGCTCTCCATCCAACCTCACTAAGCTCGAGCTGTTTTGCAAAAAAAAAAAAAAAATTCAGTCTCTCGATGTGCAAAACTGATAGAGACATACCCCAAGCGACTTACAGCTGTAATCGCAGCAAAAGGTGGCGCTACAAAGTATTAACTTAAGGGGGCTGAATAATTTTGCACGCCCAATTTTTCAGTTTTTGATTTGTTAAAAAAGTTTGAAATATCCAATAAATCTCGTTCCACTTCATGATTGTGTCCCACTTGTTGTTGATTCTTCACAAAAAAATACAATTTTATATCTTTATGTGTGAAGCCTGAAATGTGACAAAAGGTCGCAAAGTTCAAGGGGGCCGAATACTTTCGCAAGGCACTGTATGCGTCAAACGCAACCCCCTGGAAGACAAGTGCCCGAGACAGGCCAGACATCTTATTTCCTATCTCCGGCCGAATACTTTCGCAAGGCACTGTAGATAGTCTACAATAAACTAGCAGTAAATAGATAGTCTACAACAAACTGATAGGAGATAGATAGTCTACAACAAACTGACAGGATATAGATAGTCTACAATAAACTGACAGGAGATAGATAGTCTACAACAAACTGACAGGAGATAGATAGTCTACAACAAACTGACAGGAGATAGATAGTCTACAACAAACTGACAGGAGATATATAGTCTACAACAAACTGACAGGAGATAGTCTAGAACAAACTGACAGGAGATAGATAGTCTAGAACAAACTGACAGGAGATAGTCTACAACAAACTGACAGGAGATAGTCTACAACAAACTGACAGGAGATAGATAGTCTAGAACAAACTGACAGTAAATAGATAGTCTACAACAAACTGACAGGAGATAGATAGTCTACAATAAACTGACAGAAGATAGTCTAGAACAAACTGACAGGAGATAGATAGTCTACAATAAACTGACAGGAGATATATAGTCTACAACAAACTGACAGGAGATAGTCTAGAACAAACTGACAGGAGATAGATAGTCTAGAACAAACTGACAGGAGATAGATAGTCTAGAACAAACTGACAGGAGATAGATAGTCTAGAACAAACTGACAGGAGATAGATAGTCTAGAACAAACTGACAGGAGATAGATAGTCTAGAACAAACTGACAGGAGATAGATAGTCTAGAACAAACTGATAGGAGATAGATAATCTAGAACAAACTGACAGGAGATAGATAGTATACAATAAACTGACAGGAGATAGTCTAGAACAAACTGACAGGAGATAGATAGTCTAGAACAAACTGACAGGAGATAGATAGTCTAGAACAAACTGACAGGAGATAGATAGTCTAGAACAAACTGACAGGAGATAGATAGTCTAGAACAAACTGACAGGAGATAGATAGTCTAGAACAAACTGATAGGAGATAGATAATCTAGAACAAACTGACAGGAGATAGATAGTATACAATAAACTGACAGGAGATAGTCTAGAACAAACTGACAGGAGATAGATAGTCTACAACAAACTGACAGGAGATATATAGTCTACAACAAACTGACAGGAGATAGTCTAGAACAAACTGACAGGAGATAGATA
>NC_143039.1:68541114-68566114 GCF_057628025.1 Oncorhynchus mykiss | reverse complement strand
CCCCCTCCCTCTCTCTCCTTCTCTTTCTCTGCCCCCCCCTCTCTGTCTCTCTCTCTCTCCCCCTCCCTCTCTCTCCTTCTCTTTCTCTGCCCCCACCCTCTCTGTCTCTCTCTCTCCCCCCTCCCTCTCTCTCCTTCTCTTTCTCTGCCCCCACCCTCTCTGTCTTTCTCTCTCCCCCCTCCCTCTCTCTCCTTCTCTTTCTCTGCCCCCACCCTCTCCGTCATTCTCTCTCCCCCCTCCCTCTCTCTCCTTCTCTTTCTCTGCCCCCCCACCCTCTCTGTCTCTCTCTCTCCCCCTCCCTCTCTCTCCTTCTCTTTCTCTGCCCCCACCCTCTCTGTCTTTCTCTCTCCCCCTCCCTTTCTCTCCTTCTCTTTCTCTGCCCCCCCACCCTCTCTGTCTCTCTCTCTCCCCCCTCCCTCTCTTGCCTTCTCTTTCTCTGCCCCCCACCCTCTCTGTCTTTCTCTCTCCCCCCTCCCTCTCTCTCCTTCTCTTTCTCTGCCCCCCCACCCTCTCTGTCTCTCTCTCTCCCCCTCCCTCTCTCTCCTTCTCTTTCTCTGCTCCCACCCTCTCTGTCTTTCTCTCTCCCCCTCCCTCCCTCTCTCTCCTTCTCTTTCTCTTCCCCCCCACCCTCTCTGTCTTTCTCTCTCCCCCTCCCTCTCTCTCCTTCTCTTTCTCTTTCTCTTCCCCCCCACCTTCTCTGTCTTTCTCTCTCCCCCTCCCTAGTTCTCCTTCTCCTTCTCTTTCTCTGCCCCCCCACCCTTTCTGTCTTTCTCTCTCCCCCCTCCCTCTCTCTCCTTCTCTTTCTCTGCCCCCCCACCCTTTCTGTCTTTCTCTCTCCCCCCTCCCTCTCTCTCTCTTTCTCTTTCTCTTCCCCCCCACCCTCTCAGTCTTTCTCTCTCCCCCTCCCTCTTTCTCCTTCTCCTTCTCTTTCTCTGCCCCCCCACCCTTTCTGTCTTTCTCTCTCCCCCCTGCCTCTCTCTCCTTCTCTTTCTCTTCCCCCTCTCTCTCTCTATCTCTATCTCTTTCTCTCTCTCAATACAATCAAAAGGGCTTTACTGGCATGGGCAACATTTTTACATTACCAAAGCAAGTGAAATAAACAATAAAAAATTAACAGTAAATATTACACTCACAAACGTTTCAAATGTAATATTATGGCTATATATAGTGTTGAAACAATGTACAAAAGGCAAAACAATATATACATAAATATGGGTTGTATTTCCAATGGTGTTTGTTCTTCACTGGTTGCCCTTTTCTTGTGGCAAAATGGGTCACAAATCGTGCTGCTGTGATTGCACACTGGTATTTCACCAAGTAGATATGGGAGTTTATCAAAGTTGGATTTGCTGTCAAATTATTTGTGGGTCTCTTTAATCTGAGGGAAATCTGTGTCTCTAATATGGTCATACATTTGGCAGGAGGTTAGGAAGTGCAGCTCGGTTTCCACCTCATTTTGTGGGCAGTGTGCACATAGCCTGTCTTCTCTTGAGAGCCAGGTCTGCCTACAGCAGCCTCTCTCAATAGCAAGGCTTTGCTCACTGAGTCTGTACATAGTCAAAGCTATCCTTAATTTTGGGTCAGTCACAGTGGTCAGGTATTCTGCCACTGTGTACTCTCTATTTAGGGCCAAATAGCATTGTAGTTAGTTCTGTTTTTTTGTTAATTCTTTCCAATGTTTCAAGTAATTATCTTTTTGTTTTTTTGTGATGGTTGGGTCATATTGTGTTGCTGTCTTGGGGCTCTGTGGGATCTGTTTGTGAACAGAGTATCAGGACCAGCTTGCTTAGTGAACTCTTCTCCAGGTTCATCTCTCTGTAGGTGATGGCTTTGTTATGGAAGGTTTGGGAATCACTTCCTTTTAGGTGGTTGTAGAATTTAACGTCTCTTTTCTGGATTTGGATAATTAGCGGGTATCGGCCTAATTCTGCTCTGCATGAATTATTTAGTGTTTTACATTCTACACAGAGGATAGTTTTGCAGAATCTGCATGCAGAGTTTCAATTTGGTGTTTGTCCCATTTTGTGAATTCTTGGTTGGTGAGTGGATCCCAAACCTCACATCCATAAAGGGAAAGGGGTTCTATAACTGATTCAAGTATTTGTAGCCAGATTCTAATTGATATGTCGAATTGTATGTTATTTTTGATGGCGTAGAAGGCCCTTCTTGCCTGTGGCGCTGATGTTTAGGCCGAGGTATGTATCGTTTTTTGTGTGCTCTAGGGCAACGGTATCTAGATTAAATTTGTATTTGTGATCCTGGCAACTGGACATTTACTGTCAGGGCCCAAGTCTGGCAGAATCTGTGCAGAATATATACGTGCTGCTGTAGGCCCTCCTTGGTTGGGGACAGAAGCACCAGATCATCAGCAAAATGTAGACATTTGACTTCAGATTCTAGTAGGGTGAGGCAGGGTGCTGCAGCCTGTTCTAGTGCATCCCGGTCTCACCCTACAGCCCTGAGGAAAGAAAAGTGTGTGTTTATTTGAAGCGCAAACGTATTGTTTTTGTCTCTCTCTCTCTCTCTCTCTCTCTCTCTCTCTCACTCTCTCTCTCTTCCCCCCCCTCTCTCTCTCTCTCTCTTCCTCCCCCTCTCTCTCTATCGCTTCCTCTCTCTTTATATCCCTCTCCCTCTCTCTTTCTCTCTCTCTCCCTCTCTCTTTATCTCCCTCTCCATCCTTTCCCTCTTTTCCCTCTCTTTTTATCTCCCTCTCCCTCTTTTCCCTCTCTCTCTCTCTCTCTCTCTCTCAGCCAATGCTCAAAGCTTGCTGTCCTCCGTCTATCTCTCCATCCCTCGTTTACCATCTGTCTATTTGCCCTCGTAGCATTCTTATCTTCCATTTAATTTGCTTTTGCAGTCATTTTCATCACCACATAGCTTACTGTACTCTACACAGCACTGCTATAAAGAGTAATTGGTGCTTAGCAGAGAGGATGAGCCTGTATCTTCAACAATACCATGAGACGTGAGCCACAATCAGGATGTGAGTGAGATAGCTGCTTGAGGATCAGTAGTTTTATAAATTCAATGGCAGATGGGGCCTGCAAACTGATCATGGTTCTGCAACATTGCAAGTGTGTGTGTGTGTGTGGTGGGGGCACTTCCTTGATTAAAAGTCTATTTTTACAAATATGTAAATGAATATACTGTATAATGAAACATTTCTCAGGAATTGTTGTCCAGTGAAGTTGCTAATAGACACTGTCTAAATACTGTCTAGCTGTCTCTGCTTTTTATATGGAAATGACCTTTTTTTTCTTTTCATTTAGGGCAGCACATTAGAAGCCATGGAAAATATGCATATTTTCCAATAAAATGCCTCAATTCAAAAGCCGGGTTACACCTATTCACTCAATCATGCATTTCCCCTCAAATGTCTCGAATTCCCTTTATCCATGATAATAGCAACAATCAATATGTTCCCATGCCTATATAGTATCCCAGAAAACTTCCCACACATATTATTCCTCGCTTCCTCTCTCCTCACAGAATTCTTATGAGGCTGATACATATAGATCAGACATGGAAAGTAATGCACCTCCCACTGGCTGCTGACGTCAGGGCCCAATGCACTGGCCTACGTCTGCAGCTTGGAGCCAGGCAGCCTCCTGCAGCCCTGCCCTGTTCCTGGCACAGGGTCTGCTTCCATCCACTGGGAGACAGATGAAAGTCAATGGGCCCAGAGAGGGAGATGGAGAGAGAGGCATCTAGCTAGCCTAGTGCAATCTGGATCTGCAAAGAAACCAGAGTAGAACATAGTGGTAGTGTAAATTATCCAAAAGCAGTTTGAGTTTCATCAGTGAGTCAAGCCGATTAACTGCACCTCCTATGAAGGTCCAGGGATTTGGAATTGAAAATGGAAGTCCTTGAATAGTATGGTTTTGGGGTACATTTAATTTAGCGGTTCATTTGGAGTCTTTGCCAATCCGACTGCAATTACATTCTCAAACACAAAGGTTTTGAATCAGTGAACTTTAAAGACAAGAGTCAGCCTCTAATGACTAATTGAAGGGGACACTAGTCAGGTCCAAGAGGACTTTGTCATCTTTCTGATGTTAGAAAATAACACGTCCGCACAGCATACTACCACCCCCAGGCCAATGGAGGAGTGAAATGCTTCAATCAGACCTTGAAGAATGGCCTTAGAGCACACCTTGCCATGGGGTGTATGTTCACCAAGGCCCTCTTCCACAGAGATGACTGTACTCAACCACCACTACACTTCCTCACCATTAATTGACAATATCTCACCATAATGACAGTTCTTCAAGGCTTGGAAAAAAGTCACTGACTTTTCAGGGCTCAATTTTAACAAGCATAACTCAAAGGTAAATCAAAGAGCTGGCAGTAGCGCTATAGGTTCAGGGGTGTGACAGAAATCCTTTTTGCTATTTACAAAAAATGATCGACGCAGTGCTGTCAGTGACACAAAGGGGCTGGGTTTTGATGAATAGAGAGTCTTGGCCTCTCACTGGCCAATCGGAAGGTGCGCCATGGCTAAATATGTAGTTGCTTCAAGTTGTGTATTTACGGTCTTTTATGTATTGCTTGGAATCAACTCCAATTCCAAATGTTAGTCCGTTATAGTTTGTTAAATAGCTTACAGAAACTAATTAATAAAATGTAGACCTAGCCCATCTTTGCTAAATACGTTTCCTTGAACCTGTTTGCAGTCCACATTGTTCTAAGTAATTGCATGGCTTCAATGTGGAAATATATAGGCCTACATAGTATGCACACTGATATAGAGGCTAGGTCTACTGTAAATTACAACATGGCTGAGCATGGACATGCCAAATATTGTCAATAGGCAAGATAAAACTCATTATTGATATGGCCTAAAAAGAGAGTGAATAATTCTAGTCAAATTCTAAACAAAATGAAACAACAACTAGTTTTAAATAGTCTAAATACACTTACAGGCACCATAATTGCTCCCTGTAGGCATATCATTTTAAAACATTGATGCAGACTATGGATTTATTTTTTTAAATTTAAACTCTGTTTATTAAGTTTTGAACATACACACACACAGACAAGACAAAGCAATATAAATAATATACTCAACTAGAAAAAAAATACAAATACAAATACAAATAAAAAAATAGCTTTAAAGATACCATACTTTAGACAAGTTAAACACACCAGGCAGAAGGCTACAGAGGTTAAAGGGCAATCTATAGTACAGGGACAGAGCAAACACCTCACCATTGTTCCTGTAAACAGTCAAGGGATAAGGGTGGAGAAATGCAACCACTCACAGAGAGTCATGGCCACAGGCAGACCATCCACTGGACAAAAAAAAACGTTTCCAATGCTTTAAAATAAAAAAATAAAATGATTATTCATGTAGACGTGAACAAAATGTAAAAATAACTGGGAAAAACAAGCTCACACTTCAGTCTCTGCCTGGGCAAGATGAACAAGGCATCTGCGGATCACAATCAATAAGCACATGGACCTTAATGCCCCCCCCCCCAGCAAAAACACAGAGAGAAGCTCCTCCAACCCTTAAGTCACAGACTTATTTTAGTATTAATTGGAATGCCATCAGAGGATGGACTGTTTAAAGTAAGACCGGAATGGAGCCCAAGCCTCATCAAACAGTTTGGGGTTCCCACGTGAATTTAATTGAATTTTTTCTAGTTTCAGAGAGCACAACACATCCCTCACCCAATATTTATAAGATGGGGGAGCTGCCATCTTCCAGTTCTGTAGTATTAGCCGTCTACCTAAAAGAGTTGTATAAGCAACAGTGTCCGACTGGATTCTTGATAGGGGGGAACCCATGGGCAGTACTCCAAAAAGGGCTGTAAGGGGAGACGGATCTATAACAGTGTCATATATATCAGAGAAACATTTAAATATTAATTCCCAGAAACCTGACAGTTTATGACAGCCCCAAAACATATGCAACAGTGTGGCTGGTTCCACCTTACATCTGACACAGGTAGGATCAAAATCAGAGAATATTCTTCCAAGTTTGGGCCCCGACCAGTGGATACGGTGAACCACCTTGAATTGAATGAGGCTGTGTCTAGTGCTAAAAGAGGACGAGTGCACCCTGTGCAGCACAGATTCCCAGGCGTCTTCCCCAAGTTCCTCCCCCAAATCCTTTTCCCATCGAGTCTTTAAAGGCACCAAAGAAGGTGAATGATTGCATATACATCTGAAATTGCGCACCTAGGAAGCTTTTTCAGCTCCAAGATGCTCTCTATAGCTGTATTCGCAGGCCTATTGGGAAATCCAGGTGTGTTAGCCCTGACAAAGTTTCTAGTCTGGAGATAGCGGAAAAAGTGGGATTGGGGGAGATTGAACTTTTCCTGCAGCTGAGAAAAAGAGGCAAATGTATCGTTAAATAATTGGGCTAGCGAGGAAAGGCCTAGTGAGTGCCAAATGCCAAAAGCCCCATCATTCAAAGATGGAGGAAATAAAATGTTCTGATTGATTGGGCCTGATAGAGAAAAGCCTCGGAGGCTAAAGGCTAAACGGAACTGATTCCAAATTTTAAGAGACTGCTTTACAATTGGGTTGGCACACCTTTTGCCTAGGGACACTGGGAGAGACGAGCACAGCACAGAGGAAAGTGCTGCAGGTTTACACGATTCAGACTCCATCTGGACCCAGAGTGGTCTAGGGCCAGTAGGATCAGTCTGCAGCCAGTACAGAACGGCTCTGAAATTTGCAGCCCAGTAGTATGTCTGAAAATTTGGTAGAGCTAAACCCCCCAATGACCTAGGCTTCTGTAAATGTTTTCTACCAATCCATGGTACCTTGCCATCCCAAATAAAATGCATGAATGTTTGATCCAGTGAAATAAAAAAAGATTTTGGAATAAAAATGGGTAAACATTGAAATAAATATAAACATTTGGGCAACACATTCATTTTAATGACATTAATCCTTCCGATAAGAGAAAGGGGTAGCAAATTCCAAAAAGTAAAAGATTGTTTCAATCTGTCTGCTAGAGCAACAAAGTTTTCCTGAAACAAATTTGAATATTTCCTTGTCACTTTTACTCCCAAGTAAGTGAATTGATCCCGGACAATGCTGAAATGAGAACTTGTAAAAGAGCACTTTAAAGCAGCCTTGTTTACCGGAAAAAGCTCACTCTTGCCTAGATTCAGCTTGTACCCTGAGATTGATCCAAACTTTTTAAGAACAGATAGGGCACGTGGCAATGAGGTATCGGAGTTGGAGATAAACAAAAGGAGGTCGTCAGCATATAGCGAGACTTTCTGCTCCCAGCCCGCCCTGATTATGCTTTGAATGGCATCATTAGAGCGTAGTGCAATGGCGAGAGGCTTGATTGCCAAAGCAAACAACAAGGGGGAGAGTGGGCAACCCTGTCTGGATCCGCGGTGCAAGGGAAAATAGTCAGAGGACAAGTTATTCGTCCGTACCGAAGCCATGGGGGAAAAATAAAGAATCTTTATCCACGCAATGAATTTGGGGCCAAAGCCAAATCTATAAAGGGCAGCTGTTAGGTAATCCCACTCAACGCGGTCAAACGCTTTTTCGGCATCAAGTGAGACCACCACCTCCGGGTCCTCCGACGCTGGGGAGTACAGTATATTCATAAGGCGCCTAATATTGAAAAATAAATGCCTATTTCTCACAAAGCCAGTCTGGTCAGAGTGTATTACTTGGTGCAGCAAGCCTTCCATACGGATGGCTAAAAGTTTAGCTAGGATTTTGTAATCACAGTTTAAAAGCGAGATTGGGCGATAGGATCCACATTCCAGGGGGTCTTTGTTTTTCTTTAGTAGTAATGAAATTGAAGCCTGATAAAGACTAGGCGGTAGCTTTGAAGTATTGAGGCACTCTGCAAATAGTCGAGATAAGAATGGGCAAAGCAGACCAGAAAACGTCCTGTAAAATTCGGTTGGAAAACCGTCCGGACCCGGACCCCCACTTTTCATTGCGGACACTGCTGTTGCAATCTCCTCAAGCGTAAATTCTTCTTCTAGACAGTCATGGGAGTCTGTATCAATTGAAGGCATATTCAAGCCATTAAAGAAGGAGTCAATCAACAAGGGGTCTTGAGGGGATTCAGAGGTGTATAGCGCAGAGTAAAATTGTTTAAATTGATCATTGATCTCTTTATGTATAACTGTGGTGGCACCAGACGGGGTCCTTATTTGTGGGATTAAGCGTGAGGCCTCAGATTTACGGATCTGATGCGCAAGGAGTTTACTGGCCTTGTCGCCTTGTTCATAGACTTTGTATCGAGCTCACAAGAGTAACTGTTCAGCTTGCCTGGTAGAAAGCTCATCAAATTCAGATTGGAGTAGTTGGCGCTCTTTATGCAGATCAGAGGAAGGATCCGTAGCATACTTCTCATCCAATGTGGCTATGGACTCGCTCAGGTCCCGAAGTCGCTGGGAGCGAACTCTGTTTTGGTTGGCTGTATAAGAAATAATTTGGCCACGTAGGTATGCTTTGAGAGACTCCCATATGGTAGAGCAGGACATACCTGGTGTTGAATTAGTTTCTAGGAATAAGGTAATTTCAGAAGAAATGAAATTGACAAACTCCTTATCTGAGAGTAAAATGGGGTTGAGACGCCATTGATAACACCTAGGAGGTCGCTGTGGAAACTCTAGTTCAAGCACTAATGGTGAATGGTCAGAGATAACAATACTCTAGTAAGTGCACTGCCGAAGGTTAGGCAGAAGTTTTTTGTCCAAAAAGAAGTAATCAATCCGGGAGTATGTTTGATGAACATGAGAATAAAAGGAAAACTGTCTATCTGTAGGTTGTAGGAAACGCCAGGCCTCAAACATAGCATATTTCTGAAGAAAGGATTGAATAAGTAGGGCACATTTAGATGGGCCTGTATTTGTTTGTGAGGACTTGTCAAGAACTGGGGACATTTTACAGTTGAAATCTCCCCCTAAAATCAACAAATGAGAATCTAAATTGGGAATAGCAGACAGAAAGGAAGAAATTAAACTTGTGTCATCCCAATTGGGAGCATAAACACTAGCCAAAACAAGAGGGGTAGAAAACAGTTCACCGGTTACTATGACGTATCGTCCCTTAGGATCAGCAATAACCTCAGAAGCTACAAAGGGAGTAGCCTTATCAACCAGAATAGCAGCACCTCTTGATTTACTATGAAAGTTCGAGTGGAACACTTGACCAACCCAGTCCTTACGCATCCTAAAATGCTCACCAGTCCTCAAGTGAGTCTCTTGTAGAAATGCAATATTTGCATTCAAACCCTTTAAGTGTGTCAACACCCTCTTACGCTTCACCAGGTTGTTAACCCCTTTGGTATTCCAAGAAATGTACTTGATCGTATTATTTCGGCCCCTCTGGGCATTCCCGTTATTCAACCCTGTCATTAGAGCATAGAATGGAAAAGCGATGAGCGCCCAAAACCCCCGGAATAACTTGTCTCAGAGTAATAATGTAAATGTAAATGCTTGGAAAAAGTACAGAAAAAAAAACTGAAAAAAAAACTAAAAAGACAGAATGACAAAATTAGAACTGAACAATTCAACCTGCCCCCCCACCCCCTCCCCCCATCCCAGACAATACCTCCCCAAACGAGGTACAAGCCTAAATAGAACATGTTCTCTTCGCACAGTATGTCTGTGAGAGTGCGGTCTTAAACCTAAACCCACAGTCCCGCTCTTTAAAGTCGTGTTTTGTTAGTGGATCAAGCAGCAAAAAGAAAGATTTGTACGTATTTTTTCAAACAAAAAAAAGGCGAATCCCTTGTGCAAACGGAATGACAAAAGCACCACTTGTAGATGTATATAATTATATTCCCAGTCTTATAACAGGCATTGAGAGAGAAAATAAATAAAATGTATAAAGGCTCTCAGCCAAAAATCTAATTTGAAGTAAGGAAATCGTAGTAAAACAATCAAAAATAATAGTAATTATAATGGTAGTCTAGTTGAAGCTGAGACAGCTTACAACCAATACCAAAAAACTATGTGTACGCAACGTTGAACGTTTGCTGGGCATAAATGACGCTCAAAACTTTTAAAATTAAAGTGAGGCCCCAGAAACCGTGTAGCCTCGGGAGACATTTACTGTTTACTGGTTCAATGCAAATGGATGCAGTAAACAAATAACCAAAAATATTTTGAGTCACTGAGACAATGTGTAAACAAACTAAATAGGTGAGCGAGATAAGGCACGCACACTAGATGATCAAAACATTAGATCACATCAAATAAACCTGAATAGTTTCACCAACTATACAAGACTAGCCTGTTATATCTAAACATAATTGTACCACAAGTGGGGTACTTACTATCCACAGTTCGCAAGCAACAGTTGCTGAACTGTGAGCATATTCAAGACTTCTTGATGTGACGTTGAATGTGAGCCATAGCCTCATCCGGAGATTCAAATGTGTAATCTTTACCCTCATGAGATATCCATAAACGGGCCGGGAATCGCAGTCCATACTTCACACTTGGATGGTCCCGAAGTACTCGTTTGGCCTGTCCGAAAGCTGCATGCTGCCTGGAAACAGTGGGGGAGTAGTCCTGGTAGATGGAAAAGCTCTGTCCTTGAAAGCTCACTTGTGGTATTGCGGGCTCGTCGGAGGATCTCCATCTTCTCATGAAAAAAGTGCACTCGAAGAATTATGTCACGGGGCCTCTCCCCATCCCGGGGCTTTGGGCGCAGCGACCGGTGGGCTCGATCAATCAGGGGCTTTTCATCTAAGGCAAGAACATCCTTCAGCAGCCCTGAAACGAAATCCGTGGCGCGATGCATTTCCGCGGACTCTGGGACTGATACAAGTCTCAGATTATTGCGGCAAGAGAATCCCTCTAAACTCACACAGCTCTCCCTCACCTTTTTCAAATCCGCAGCTAGGCGTTTAACTTCAGCCTCCAGGGATGTAGTTAAATCGGAGACATTAGTAGCGGAGGTCTCAAGTGCTGCAATCGTTGTAGTGTGTAAGTTGTTGTTTTGAGTAATGTGATTGCTGGCACAGTCTCGTTCCGCAGGATGGTTAAATCTGCTTTTAAAGTATCAGAAACCTCCTGTATTCTGGCCTCAATCGTAGCAACCACCTGTGTTTTCATTTCAACTATCTCAGAGCGTAGTAGTTTGATGGCCTCGAGAATGTTCATTTCAGCGCCGCCAGGCCAAGCCGCGCCCCCGGGTAAAGTGTGGGCCCTCAGACTCAGGAGAGGGCGGTGATGAGAGCGGGTCTTGTAGGCCGGGTTTTCTCAAAGTCATGCTCTTGGCCTTATGCTTGGTCGACATGCTGGCATTCGGAAGCAAAGTAGTCTTGGTTTTTACGGAAAGGGATCACCAAATTAATATTTGAAAATAAAACCGGTTCTGCTGCAGAATTCACATAAACTTTAAGAATACCACGGGAGCAAACGGAAAACACGTCAGTCACACATGGCGTCCCCTACCCTCCCCCGACAATGGAGGGTTTTACACACATCCAGACGTTTCACAGTGGCTGGACAAAGATCCAATATAAAGAGAAAGGGAGAATGTCCACTCACCGTTATACTGCTCCCAAATATAATGTTTTATGAACATATTTCAACCATCTTACAGATCACACTGCCTACAATACACAGATAAAAAGGGAATGTCAGCTCACTGTTTTGCTACCGTGATTAAGATTTATTTCCAAGCCGTGTCAAGAGCCAAACCCTTTATCGACGGTCTTGACTAGCCTACTTGATTGCATTGGGCAGGAAAAAACAGCCTTCATTGAGAGGAGGGGAGACCATGCTTGGTTTTTATCAAATAAAACAAAAAGGCATTTGTTTTTATGTTTCTTAATACGAAGTATACAGGCACCAGAAGCATATTACTCTAGTCCCATGCTCATATGGACAGTGTGCATCACGGCTGGATATGCTGAGTTTCCGCTGTCAAAATGAATTCCATAACCAACCGTGTTACTGCTAAAACCAGCTTTTTGTTGATCTTAAATATCCCCACCAGTGTTGCCTGAAATTAGCACTTTGAATCATGTTTTTAAGGACACACCTCAAATGTTTCAGCCCTTCCCATCTGAGCGCAATCAAGCTGATATAAGACAGGTAAATGAAAAGCCCTTCCCAACAGTGCAGAGAGAGAAAAAACATGATAACACGAGAAACAAACTAGTGCATTCCTCCCTATGTACTGCACTAGTTTGACCAGGGCCCATAGGGCTATTCAGGGTAAGGGTGCCATTTGCGGCACAGCCTCGATATTTCCTGTTTTCTTCCGTCTCTGGGTTTATGAAATGGATAAGGATCGTCTCGGATTAAAGACTTACCAATTAGACATTTCCTCTGGTGAGGTTAATGAAGGATTAAGCCATGAGTTAGGACCTCTCAGAGACCCCAGCCCAGACCCCATCTACAGAACCATAAGACTATGGGCTCAGCCAATAACAAACGTACAAATTAATCAATTAGCAAACGTGCATGTCCTGTCACTGTGGATCCAACCTCAAGCCCACACATACATACACTTTGCACATGCACGGGTACGCACGGACACACACACACACGCATCCTAACAACTCAAAACTCGCATTTGTCCCATCTCATATCAAGAGGGAACCGCACCAAAGCTAAATAGAAAGACAACACCCAAAAAGAGGTCAAATCCAGCTGGAACAGACCAACCAATCATCCTCCTCATAACAACCAGACTTGGTCCTACCTGCACCAGGTTCCACCCCTCCAGTGACTCAGCGATGATGGATGTGACAGAAGGACACACCCCTCCGAAGATCATCAGGTGTTTGGGTCCGTAGCATATGGCGTCGAAGAAGGCCCTCAATCCCTTGGCGTTGTCACACTGCATAGGGACAGATAGGAGGTTTGGCAGAGAGAGAGAGAGAGAGAGAGAGAGAGAGAGAGAGAGAGAGAGAGAGAGAGAGAGAGAGAGAGAGAGAGAGAGAGAGAGAGAGAGAGAGAGAGAGAGAGAGAGAGAGAGAGAGAGAGAGAGAGAGAGAGAGAGAGAGAGAGAGAGAGAGAGAGAGAGAGAGAGAGAGAGAGAGAGAGAGAGAGAGAGAGAGAGAGAGAGAGAGAGAGAGAGAGAGAGAGAGAGAGAGAGAGAGAGAGAGAGAGAGAGAGAGAGAGAGAGAGAGAGAGAGAGAGAGAGAGAGAGAGAGAGAGAGAGAGAGAGAGAGAGAGAGAGAGAGAGAGAGAGAGAGAGAGAGAGAGAGAGAGAGAGAGAGAGAGAGAGAGAGAGAGAGAGAGAGAGAGAGAGAGAGAGAGAGAGAGAGAGAAGAGAGAGAGATTAAAAGCTGCATTACATTTTTCTAGACTATTTTGGGCTGGGAAGTGGCTGGCATGCAACGTTGAAAGCACATATTTAATTGTGCTCTGTACTGCACACCTCTTACTGTAGCACGGTAGTATGGGCCTATTCCCTATAGGGCTCAAAGGGCTCTGATCTAATGAAGTGCCTTACATAGGGACTAGGGTGTCACCTGGACCTCACCTTTGTTTGTGGGGAAAGTTTTCATTTGGAAAGGACAGAATTATGTGAGGCACACACAGACAGACTATGTTAACTATATACAGAAGCCTAAACATACACTACAAATACATGTGCCTCCTATAGATATGCAATGCATACATGTAAGTCCAAGTGTAGCACTTGATGTGATATCTCAAAATGATGTGTGAGAGAGAGCGAGCGAGAGCAGAGAGAGAGGGGGGAAGAGAGAAGGGGGAGAGGGAGGGAGAGAGAGATGAGAGGGAGAGAGATGAGAGGGAGAGGGGGGAAGAGAGAAGGGGGAGAGGGAGGGAGAGAGAGATGAGAGGGAGAGAGATGAGAGGGAGAGGGGGGAAGAGAGAAGGGGGAGAGGGAGGGAGAGAGAGATGAGAGAGAGAGGAGGAGAGGGGAGAGAGATTAGAGGGAGAGAGAGGAGGGAGAGGGAGAGAGAGATGAGAGGGAGAGAGAGAGATGAGAGGGAGAGAGGGGGAGAGGGAGAGAGAGATTAGAGAGAGAGAGGGGGATAAGGAGAGAGAGATGAGAGAGAGAGGGGGAGAGGGAGAGAGAGGGGGAGAGGGAAAGAGAGATGAGAGGGAGAGAGAGAGAGAGGGGGGATAAGGAGAGAGAGATGAGAGAGAGAGGGGGGAGAGGGAGAGAGAGGGGGAGAGGGAAAGAGAGATGAGAGGGAGAGAGAGATGAGAGGGAGAGAGAGGTGGGAGAGGGAGAGAGAGGGGGGAGAGAGAGAGAGGGGGGAGAGGGAGAGAGAGATGAGAGGGAGAGAGAGATGAGAGGGAGAGAGACGATTCCACTGCTGCTACTGCAGAATGCAGCCATCACCATGGCACCGGTTCTTGGCTCTGTAGAACTGCGGGAGGGAGATGAGAACAGGGGTAGAAAGAAAGAGAGAGAGAGAGAGAGAGAGAGAGAGAGAGAGAACAGTGAGAGAGAGAGCGAGGGAAACAAATGGATAGTCTTTTGATTGCTATGTGAGCTCCCTAACTAGTTTTGCTGTGATTTTCTGAGTTTGTAATGATATTCCTATCACTTCTTGCCCCTATTATTACCAGTCAATTCAGGATGTTCTCCTGTGTGTATAAAGAGCTCGGAGGCAATTGTCCACCTTGATGCAGTGAAGCTACACTTTTGAGGTGGTTTCACCTTGTTAAGATCATGTAGTCTGAATGAGATGTTCTTCCAAGACGCCGTTGTGGGACGAGAAATCAAACAGGAGGACCTCAATGGAAATAATCCTTCGGCCTTTATTGTGTTTCATTCTCGATAATTTTTGTAATTATGTTTCTGGCAGCATTATGGGTATAGGTTCTCTCTTGCAACACAGCTCCAGTTACTGATTTCATTTTCAAATAGCTTGGAGTGTCGACTTCCTAATTTTTGTACAGTATATTGACTGTTGTTAAATGACAACAATATCGATTGATTAATTTTGGGGTAAAAAAATGTGTACAGTTTAAATTTCCAAAAAACCTGATGTATCTTCCTCCGCCTCCTGTATAAATGAAACATAATCCCTTAACCAGTGCTCCACAAGGCACACGTGTGCATACACTGGTACATCGTACAGAGCCTTCAGAATGCATTCATACCCCTGGACTTATTCTATATGCTCTTGTGTTACAATCTGAATTCAAAAATGATTCAAACATTTTTTTTAAATCTCACCCACCTACACACAATACTCAATAATGGAAGAGTGAAAACATGTTTTTGACATTTTTGCAAATGTATTGAAAATCAAATACAGAAATATCTCATTCACATACAGTGCCAGTCAAAAGTTTGGACACATCTACTCATTAAAGCATCTTTCTTTTTCTCTTTTTTTGTCCTATTTTCTACATTGTAGAATAATAGTGAAGACATCAAAACTATGAAATATCACATGGAATCATGTAGTAACCAAAAAAGTGTTAAATAAATGTAAACATATTATATATTTGAGATTGTTCAAAGTAGCCACCCTTTGCCTTGATGACAGCTTTGCACACTCTTGGCATTGAATTAATCAGACTGTTAGCACCAAGGTGGTGTGCCCTAGTAGGACTTTTGCTGTGTGCAGCTCACCCTCCACTATCAGCTCAAACATAAATATTACTGTCATGTCTACTTCTGCTAAGCCGCTCAGTAAAACAATCAGCAAAACAATCAAGAATCACAGAAAAGTGCTAAAAATAGCCCACATTATCTTCTTCGGGCTAGGGGGCAGTATTTGGGAGTTTGGATGAATGAGGTGCCCAAAGTAAACTGCCTGTTAATGTCTGTGAGTATAACAGAACTGATATGGCAGGTGAAAACCCGAGGACAATCCGTCCAGAATTTTTTTTTTCAGCTCACCTCTGATTACAATGGTTGGGATTGGGAATATAAAAGGAAGTCCTCCCAGATTGCAGTTCCTAGGGCTTCCAATAGATGTCACCCATCTTTAGAAATAGTTTCAGGCTTGTTTTTTGAAAAATGAGCTAGAATTTGTAGTTTTTCTAAGTGGCTCCCATTTTGGCTGTGGTGTTTGTAGCGCGGTCCGGTGAGTACTTTGTTATTTATCTCCGGTAATGGTCTCCAGTATTCTCTGTCTTAAATTTGATAATTTAATTACATAATAGGGTGCCTTAGGATTGATTAGTAATGTTGTTTGATATGTTTGGAAGACGTTTATTGGTAACGTACGGGATTCATTTGTATGCATTTTGAATGAGGGAAATCGGTGGATTACTGAGTCTAGCGCGCCAATGAAACAGACTTTTCTGGGATATAAAGAACGACTTTATCGAACTAAAAGGACCATTTGTTGTGTAACTGGGACCCTTGTGATTGCAACCAGAGGAAGATCTTCAAAGGTAAGTGATTTATTTTAGCGCTATTTCTGACTTTAGTGACGCATCTGCTTGGTTGCAAAATGTATGTAATGCTTTTGTGTTGCGGGGCGCTGTCCTCAGATAATCATATAGTGTGCTATCACCGTAAAGCCTTTTTGAAATCTGACAACGCGGCTGGATTAACAAGAAGTTAAGCTTTTAAATGATGTATGACACTTGTATTTTCATGAATGTTTAATATTACGATTTCTGTAATTTGAATTAGGCGCTCTGCATTTTCAACGGATGTTGGCCAGGTGGGACGGTAGTGTCCCAATGATCCGTAAGATTAACATATGTAGCATAAGAAACAAGGTTAATGAAATTGATAACTTGCTAGTAACAGAGGACATTCATATACTGACTATCTCTGAAACCCACTTAGATAATACCTTTGATGATATACTGGTTATACATGGTTATACAAGCATACATGGTTATAATATCTACAGAAAAGACAGAAATACCAAAGGGGGTGGTGTTGCAGTCTATATTCAGAGCTACATTCCAGTAAAGCTTGGAGAGGATCTAATGTCAAATACAGTTTAAGTAATATAACTACAGATTCATCTGCCCATTCTTATAGGATGTAGCTATAGACAACCAAGTGCTAACAATCAGCCAACAACAAACGCCAAACCTACACATCCAAGAATAATTTACCAAATAATAAAATACATTGTAATTTTGAATTCTGTATAGTGAGTGTAGAAGAGGTGACAAAATGACAACATACAAACTACTGAGGACGACAGCGAATTATATTGTCACTCCTATTGGCCATCTCTTCATCCATTTTGGATTTCTATTTGCCATATATTTTTCAACTGTGTTTTTCAACTGTATTCTCATAGCTTCTACAGATTGTAAATTAAAAATGCATGTTTTTGCTAAAATAATTATTCTATTATTGATTGATTGACTATGGCTTTTCAAATCACCCAGTATTGCTATCTGTAGTGTTAGTTCTAGGCAAATGTTGCAATTCTTCAGCCATTCCTGGACCTGTGACCAAAAATGAGCTACATATGGACAATACCAAAATAAATGATCTAATGACTCTGCCTCCTCACAGAAAAATCTGCAGAGCTTAAATTGCAACCAACTTTCTAAGGCTTGTTTAAAAAAAATAACAGTATTTTAGAGATGATTTCCTTTTCAAACTACCGAAAGTGAGCAGGTATTATCTGAATAAAGGAAAAAAGACCATTCTTGAACATGGGATGAGACATCCCTATCAATTTACTAGAGAACCAGTTTGGATGGAAGTATAACTTTTGTATGACTGATGCCTTTAGTGAGAGGTCTAATGCTTTGATATTTAATAATTTCTGCCCACCGAATTCATATTCGTTATATAAATAGGCCCTTTTAATTTATCTGGCTTGCCGTTCCAAATCAAATTGAATATTTTTTGTTCATATAATTTAAAAAGCAGGTCACCAGGTGAAGGTAAAACCATAAGCAAATAGCTAAACTGTGATATGACAAAATAGTTAATCAGGGTGATTTTTTCACAAATAGACAGGTATTTTTCTTTCCATGGTCGCAAGAGCTTATCTAGTTTTGCTCTTTCTATAAAAAATATCTTTCTTTTGGGATTTGCATACCGAGTATGTCCACATCTCCGTCAGACCATTTAATTGGTAATTGACAGTTTAAAACCTTCTGAGATGTAGCCATTATTTACTATTTTACACCTAGGGTTACGATACATAACTTTAACCCATTTTATAAGAGATTCCCCAAAATTGAAATATTTTAGGCATTTATATATAAACTCCATTCGCACTTTATCAAAAGCCTTTTCAAAATCAGCTATGAAAACCAGGCCTGGTGTCCCCGATATTTCATAGTATTCTATTGTTTCAGTAGAAAAGAACAGTTGCATCATCCCAGAGCCCAACTCAAGAATTTACGAAAGCATATACAGTTGCAGCTGTATGAGAGGGCCTGCAATACTGCAAAAAAATGGGCAGAAATGAGGTGATTTTATGAACCATTGTCACGTCGTAGATGATGGAGGTCAAATGTTCCCCTTTTCCCTGAAACACCCACAACATGGTCCCCAGTACTGACCATATTCCCAAGGATCTCCATGCAGTCAGGCTTTTGATTTTGTTCCTCCAGTGCCACAATAATATGCCCCCTCTCTGAATGTCCGGGTGTGACCCCCTCCCCATGGGTTACTGCAGCTAGTGTTGCCAGCACTGCCTGGGTGGGTCACCCCACTGGAATCCCCACCGGCTAGGTACAAGGTCATCAAGGTTCGCATTAGCAGCTTTGAGAGTTTCCTTGTATATTATGCTCTCCCCTCAGGGGGCTTTGGCTTTGCCGGACCAACCCCGCCATGCAGGCTCAGAATCTTGAGGGGGCGGCGCTGCTCTAGGTCTCTGACCGCATTTTGGCTGTATACAGACCTCTTACAGCAGGCCCATAAAACAGTTAGGGACTTCTCCTTAGTATCTGGGTCATTCAGGTGGGTGTCTAGAGTATAGGGTTGTGGACCGATCCATCAATATAGGATCATAAATAAATAAATTAGATGTATAATTTATTTTAAAATGTAGCTCCCCATGATAGGACAATAAATAAATAAGTGTAATTCATTAATTCATCAAACATTGGTTCTGGGATATGCAACCATTTCCTTTCTCACTCAACACCACACTTTCCCAAACATTAAAAAAACACACACCCCACCATTCACACATACTGTGCCTTCTGTTTACTGAGTTTTTATCTTCACCATGTTGAATTAGTGCTTTTGTGTTCCAATTAGTTATATTTGAAGATAGATAGAAATGCTATATTTTTGTTGTATTATTACAATCCATAACCGGGCTAGAATTGTGTTTCATCATTTTCCTCATCTATAAGAACTTTGCAGCCATGGAGTCGTCTTTGTGTCTCTGAACAACTGGTTATCAATATATAGTTTATCAACGACGAGAGGTACTCGTTTCCCTTTGAATCTATTTTCCTTGAACATTGGATACAGAACCTTACACCGTTCTGCAATTTCCTTCGGGAACTGGTCCTTCATGCCAATTTAGGTTCCAGCAAGTCTTTTACCCAGGCTTTTCACCATTATTTTATCTTTAAAGAAAGCACATTTGTCAACTATTGGGCGTTCATACCTCTGCCTTCTCTTTCCGAAGTGGTGTACACATTCAAGTTGGATTTTGTTGATAGCTTTGCGTGGAATCTGAAGCTCTGTAAGGAGGAACTCTCTAAATACAGATTCAGGAACTTCTCCTTCTTTCTCTTGGATACCTGTAAGTACTATATTCTCTCTCATGGATCTAGTCTGTATGTCAAGTAAGGCTTCTCTCAGAACGGCGTTCTGCTTTTTAAGTTCATTAACTTTGGTTTCAAACTTGTTGACTGTCCCTTTTAGCTTGTTTGTATCTTTCTCCAATGTCGCAGCTTTTTCATCCCTCATCTCGAGGCCTGCCTTAAACTCTTTTATATCCTTACTGACTAATTCAAGTATACCCAGTTTTTCATTTATGGATTTTAACAGATCGGTTTCGACCTTTACCATTCCCGGTGGTGAAAATATTAAATTGTCTGTGTCTTGTAGAAGAGTCAAGTTTTCGTTTTGAAATAGGTTCCCCTGTCTTACTCTCTGTCATGTTTGGGTGTTGCTTGTTTCCGTAATACTTGTCGATAAATGTTTCTAGTCTTAAAATTTATTTTGTGTTGTCATCCAGATTGAAGATTATCATCCACCAGATTGCTAATATTTAGTCTAATATGCCGTTATTGAATATTACGTTTTTATCTTGAGGTGCTCTACATAACTAAGTTCAGTCCACCATCTTCAGTCCGCCATCAGTGCGGCTTTTTACATTATTGATCATAGTCTGCTGCTTTAAAAACATATATGTTATGGCTTTACACCACCTGCTATACACAGGGGGTGTTCTTTAATGGTATTGGTTCTCCAACATAATCCAGGAAGAATCAGGCATTCGCCAGGGCAGCTGTCTAGGCCCCTTACTTTTGTCAATCTTTACTAATGACCTACCACTGGCCCTGAATAAAGCCCATTTGTCTATGTATGCAGATGACTCAACGCTATACACATCAGCTACTGCAGTGAGAAGTAGCTGTAGTAACACCAAACAAAGAGCTGCAGTCAGTTTCAGAATGGGTAGAAAGATATAAGTTAGTCCTAAATATTTCAAAAACTAAAAGCATTGTATTTGGGAGAAATCGTTCACTAAACCCTAAACCTCAACTAAAGGAGGAGACTATGGCTTGGAGTAACCCTGGATTTTAAACTGCTATGGTCAAAACATATCGATGCAACAGTAGCTAAGATGGGGAGAGGTCTGTCGATAATAAAGCCCTGCTATGCCTTCTGAACAACAATATCAACAAGGTAGGTCCTACATGCCCTAGTTTTGTTGCACCTGGACTACTGCCCAGTTGTGTGGTCAGGTGCCACAAAGAGGGAATTGGGAAAATTACAACTCGCCCAGAACAGGGCAGCACGGCTGGCCCTTAAATGTACACGTAGGCTTCCGGTTCAGCATGTGAATGGAGAAGAAGCTTGTGGATGAGGCGCATTAGTTCATTTAGCCCAATTTTTTGTTTGCATTACACTTTCTTACATATCGGATTTGATTGATGAGTTCGTAAGTTACCTTTTTGATTCAAATGTCACACGATCTGAGGAGCAAAAGACCTGTAACTAATGTTTCAACCATGATGGTCACTCTCCACAGTTCTTCAGAACCTCTGTGTGTTTCTAATGTCGTAAATGACAACTACCCTTGTCACAGCTCAAAACTGCCATCGATGCTGCTCTGGCCGCCTTCTCCACCGTCCTGGATGGTGTCCGAGCCGCTGCAGATGAACAAGGCCGCCGGCTTGATGGCTTTGAACATGACCTGTGTGACTACAGTGACCACATAGTAGCCCTTCAGAAAACGGTCGCCCGTCTCAGCTCCGAAAACCAAAAGCTGATTGACAAGACCGATGACCTGGAATCCACTTCTCGCTGTTGCAATCTTCCAGCTGTTGGTATACCAGAGAAACTTGAAGGAGGGGACTGCTTTTTACATGAGTTCATTTCAGACTTCTTCGCGGAGTTGCTGGGCCCAGCCATCGTTCCATCACCCCCGAAGCTGGACAGAGCCCCCCGCATTGGCCCCTCTCTAGCGGGCGCAGCTGTCAACTCCAAGCCTAGAGTGTTTATCGGCCACTTTCACTACTACCGTGACAAGGAGTGCATCCTCCAGAGGAAGGGCAGAGACCAGCTACACTTCTGCGGACTCAAGGTGTTCATCTTTCCTGACCTCAGCTCGACTGTCACCAAAAAAAGAGCTAAATTACTTGACGTGAAATGCAACCTTGCAACCTCAGATAAAAGTTCAATTCTCACTCCGCTTCCCTGCTCGTCTCCACATTGAACATGACGGGGGGAAGCTACAGTTCGACTCCCACGAGGTTGGACAGTCACTTCTGACCCTTATCTTGAATCTATGACCTACTATTTTGCCAGGTAGCAAGCTTAACCTAGCCTACCCTCCAAGTCGAAGGTATGTTTTGATTTTTGTGGCAGGGCCTTTTTCCCCCTGCTGCCATTCCTTTTCTACTCTGCAGAAACAGTATTGAACTGATAAAAATGACTAATACTGCCTTGTGTAGTTGTTATTTAAACTACATGTTTGGGATGGCTAATGCATGTCTACAATTCCAGTGCTACACATCCAGCAGACAGACTTGCCTTTTCAGCTTAGCCGCTCTGGTTTCAAATACCTTGGAGTGAACGTAACTTGTTCATTACATGCTCTTTTACATGCTCTCTGCAAACATTGCTCCCCTCCTTACGCAAATCAAATCAGATTTTCAGAGATGGGGTAGCTTACCACTGTCACTTATAGGAAGGATTAATGCTGTAAAAGTGAACAGTTTACCCAAATTCCTTTATCTATTTCAATCTATGCCATTGTTTTCATCAAAGTTTTGTTTTACGTCAATCAATCAGGTTGTTACCACATTTGTCTGGGGAAGAAAGGTACCCAGAGTCAGTAGATCTTTACTTCAGAGATGCAAGTTTAGTGGAGTGACACCCAAAAGTATTGTCCAATTCACACACTTATGAAGAGAACATTCCTGGTCATCCCTACTGGCTCTGATCTGGCGGACTAAACACACTTTGTTTGTAAATTATGTTGGAGTGTGCCCCTGGCTATCTTTAAATACATTTAAAAAAACAAGAGGCAGGGAGTGTGTGGAGGGAGGGAGGAAGGGAGGGTAGTATATTGTATATTTTGTAAAACTTGAATAAAAATATATTTTTTAAAAAGTATGTACACGTAGAGCTAATATTAATATAATGCATGGTTACTTGTTTTTGTAAGAAGTATTGAAATGTTGAATGCACCGAGCCGTTTGTTTAAACTACTAGCACACAGCTCAGACGCCCATGCATACCCCACAAGTCCAGGTCCAGAACAGACTATGGGAGGTACACAGTACTATATCGAGCCATAGCCACATGGAACTCTATTTCACAGCAAGTAACTCACGCAAGCAGTAAAATCGGATTTAAAAAATGGATGAAAATACACCTAATGGAATAGCGAGGACTGTGAAGAGTCACACACACAGGTACAAACACACACATACAAACACACATAACATACACACTATACACACATAACATACACACTACACACACATGCACACCTGGATAGTGTGGCACACCTGGATAGTGTGTTGTAGTAGAGCAGCGGAGGGAGAAAACACACTAAATGTATTGCGAAATATGTTGAAATTTCTATTTTAATGTTTAATAATTGTATTATAATGTAGACTGCCTTAAAGAGTAGGACCCCGGCCTCGGCAGCCACTAACGGGTATCCATAATAAATACAAAGACAAAACTACGGCAGTCCAGCTGTTCTGTTAGTTACAGTGCCACAGGGAAAGAGGTGTTGTTGAAACATAAACCCTACTTGGAGTAATAGATGACGTTAACACTGATTATTTCCCTTAGGTGTCCATGACAACAACTAGAGGATACATCATTCAATTCCAGAACAAATGTCATCATTGATTGAATTGGAATATGGCCGTTTGAGGCCTTGCTTGCCTTATCATAACTGTTGTGTTTCACACAAGCCCTCAAACACGGCTTCTCCTACAGCCTCCTGTTACTACTCCTGTTCCACGCCTTCTTCATCATCCTTCCCTGTGAATCCTTCAGATGTAAACAGCATGCTAGTTATAGTTTTTCTTCAAATACTATAGGTCTAGGAGATCGGATGAAACAGACATACAGTACATTCCAGTGAGGTCTGTGATGAAATACTTGTTCGTAGACCCGGGAACGAGACATGTGACCTCACTCTACCCCCCTAGCCATTATTCCTCACCCTGGTCCAATCACAGCCAAAAGCCTCCCATTCAACGGTCACAAAGTGGTGGCCAACCAGCACTATGCCAGGGCTATTTTCTCCACCAGAGAGGGAGGGAAAGATAGAGAGAGATGGGGGAGGGGGATATGCTTTGAGCGTTGTCGAACACATGCAGGCCAGTCCCCTTTCCCTCTTTCTCTCGCTCTCTCATTCTCTCTCTCCCTCTACTTCTGTCGAACATACAGCCACACAATCTGGCTTACCAGCGGTGCTTTGACCAGCGCCGGGTTGCCACAGCAACCCACACAGCACCGCTTTGAGCGGTAAATAAAGGAGGTGGCCGGGCCGGGAGCTTGGTGGAGCTTGGTAGAGCTTGGTTTTTGACAGCTATTGTATATTTAGCATGTGATTTGGAGACATAATCACAGAAGTATTCATCAGAAACTATTCAGACAGCGGAGATGTTTAGGGGTTAATGGTGGATGGAGTGATGGAGAGAGAAGGGGAGATAAGAATAGAAGAGAAGAGAGGAGAAGGCCAGGCCAGATCCAGTCCCCCGTCACTGCCCCTTCTTTGGGCTCAGACACAGAGGCACACCACGACCACTCTCAGGGAGAGACACAGACCACGGTGCTAACCCAGAACAAAGTAGCTAAGTACTGCCAAAGACGACCGGTGCTAACCCAGAACAAAGTAGGTAAGTACTGCCAAAGACGGCCGGTGTTAACCCTGAACAAAGTAGCTAAGTACTGCCAAAGACGGCCGGTGTTAACCCAGAACAAAGTAGGTAAGTACTGCCAAAGACGGCCGGTGCTAACCCAGAACAAAGTAGGTAAGTACTGCCAAAGACGACCGGTGTTAACCCTGAACAAAGTAGGTAAGTACTGCCAAAGACAGCCGGTGTTAACCCTGAACAAAGTAGGTAAGTACTGCCAAAGACGACCGGTGTTAACCCAGAACAAAGTAGGTAAGTACTGCCAAAGACGACCGGTGTTAACCCTGAACAAAGTAGGTAAGTACTGCCAAAGACGGCCGGTGCTAACCCAGAACAAAGTAGGTAAGTACTGCCAAATACGACCGGTGTTAACCCAGAACAAAGTAGGTAAGTACTGCCAAAGACGACCGGTGTTAACCCTGAACAAAGTAGGTAAGTACTGCCAAAGACGACCGGTGTTAACCCTGAACAAAGTAGGTAAGTACTGCCAAAGACGACCGGTGTTAACCCAGAACAAAGTAGGTAAGTACTGCCGAAGACGGCCGGTGTTAACCCTGAACAAAGTAGGTAAGTACTGCCGAAGACGGCCGGTGTTAACC
>NC_143039.1:68288614-68293614 GCF_057628025.1 Oncorhynchus mykiss | reverse complement strand
GAATTTAATGTTAATTTCTCTACCATAAGCCGCCTACAACATAATTTTAGAGAATTTGGCAGTACGTCCAACCGGCCTCACAACCACAGACCATGTATAACCACGCCAGCCCAGGATCTCCACATCCAGTTTTTTCAACTGCGGAATCGTCTGAGACCAGCTACCCGGACAGCTGATGAAACTGTGGGTTTTCACAACCAAAGTATTTCTGCACAAACTCAGAAACCGTCTCAGGGAAGCTCATCTGTGTGCTCATCGTCCTCATCAGAGTCTTGACCTGACTGCAGTTTGGCATCTTACCCAACTTGAGTGGGCAAATGCTCACGTTCGATGGTCACTGGCATGCTGGAGAAATGTGCTCTTTTCGGATTAATCCCAGTTTCAACTGTACCTGGCAGATGGCAGATGGCAGACGTATGGCGTTGTGTGGGCAAGCGGTTTGCTGATGTCAACGTTGTAAACAGAATGCCCCATGCTGGCGATGGGGTTATTGTATGGGCAGGCATAAGCTATGGACAACAAACACAATTGTATTTTATTGATGGCAATTTGAATGCACAAAAATACTGTGATGAGATCCTGAGGCCCATTGTCGTGCCATTCATCTGCCACCATCACCTCATGTTTCAGCATGATAATTGACAGCCCCATGTCGCAAGGATCTGTACACAATTCCTAGGAGCTAAAAGTGTCCCAGTTCTTCCATGGCCTGCATACTCACCAGACATGTCACCCATTGAGCCTGTTTGGGATGCTCTGGATGAAGTGTAAGACAGCCTGTTCCACACAAATTGCATCACAAATTGCCCCTTTCCCTATATAGTTCACCCTGCTCAAAAGTTGTGCACTATAGAGGGAATAAGGGGCCATTTGGGAAACATAGTTCCACCCAACACAGAACAATGACAGTCCAGTGTTCTAGTGTTTTAGTGTTCCAGTGTTCTAGTGTTTTAGTGTTCCAGTGTTCTAGTGTTCCAGTGTTCTAGTGTTTTAGTGTTCCAGTGTTAATGTGTTTTAGTGTTCCAGTGTTTTAGTGTTTTAGTGTTCCAGTGTTCTAGTGTTTTAGTGTTCCAGTGTTCTAGTGTTTTAGTGTTCCAGTGTTCTAGTGTTTTAGTGTTCCAGTGTTCTAGTGTTCTAGTGTTCCAGTGTTCTAGTGTTTTAGTGTTCCAGTGTTCTAGTGTTTTAGTGTTCCAGTGTTCTAGTGTTTAGTGTTATAGTGTTATAGTGTTTTATTGTTCCAGTGTTCTAGTGATTTAGTGTTCCAGTGTTATAGTGTTCTAGTGTTCCAGTGTTATAGTGTTTTAGTGTTCCAGTGTTATAGTGTTTTAGTGTTCTAGTGTTTTAGTTTTCCAGTGTTATAGTGTTTTAGTGTTCCAGTGTTCTAGTGATTTAGTGTTCCAGTGTTCTAGTGTTTTAGTGTTCTAGTGTTCCAGTGTTCTAGTGTTTTAGTGTTCCAGTGTTATAGTATTATAGTGTTCCAGTGTTATAGTGTTATAGTGTTATAGTGTTTTATTGTTCCAGTGTTCTAGTGTTTTAGTGTTCCAGTGTTATAGTGTTCTAGTGTTCCAGTGTTATAGTGTTTTAGTGTTCCAGTGTTCTAGTGTTTTATTGTTCCAGTGTTATAGTGTTCTAGTGTTTTAGTGTTCCAGTGTTCTAGTGTTTTAGTGTTCCAGTGTTCTAGTGTTTTAGTGTTCCAGTGTTCTAGTGTTTTAGTGTTCCAGTGTTATAGTGTTATAGAGTTCCAGTGTTATAGTGTTATAGTGTTCTAGTGTTTTAGTGTTCCAGTGTTCTAGTGTTTTAGTGTTCCAGTGTTTTAGTGTTCCAGTGTTCTAGTGTTTTAGTGTTCCAGTGTTCTAGTGTTTTAGTGTTCCAGTGTTCTAGTGTTTTAGTGTTCCAGTGTTATAGTGTTATAGTGTTCCAGTGTTATAGTGTTTTAGTGTTCTAGTGTTTTAGTGTTCCAGTGTTCTAGTGTTTTAGTGTTCCAGTGTTCTAGTGTTCTAGTGTTCTATCCGTCCAACTCACATCTTGCTCCAGCTCTGATCATTTAATCTCTATGGTACCAGGGTTGTGGGCATCAACCCAACAAGATGCTGCTCGCGTCACTAACCAAATGTTTGTGTCAGTTATATCAGCCTAAATGGAGACACTTGGCCACAGAAAATGAGTTAGCTGGCTCTGCCTTGATTTAAGGGGAGAGCCAAAGCCTTAGTCCGTCTGTATCCCGTCTGTATTCCTTATATAGTGCACTACTTTTGACCAGAACCATATTGGACATATGGAATAGTGTGCCATTTGGGACACATGCTTAGTTGGGCTGGCAACCACCTCTGGTGTGAACCAATTCACCATCTTGACTGGTTGATGGAACAGGATCCAGAGACCTGACAAACAGCAACATATTTTTGACAAAGGATGGTGATGGCCTCAGCGGGGCTTGATAGCGTAGTAAACTTCAATCTTTACAGTGGAATGTAATGAGAGTCCTGGGACAGAGGATAAAAATCTAATCTGCACAATGACCATATTACAGGATGTCCTGACAATGGCATATCCCACATGGTACCCTATCTCCTACATAGACCAGAGCCCTGGTCAAAAGTAGTGCACTATATAGGAATTAGGATGCATTTGGGATGCAACTTATGAGATGTACATGACCAATACACAAACATGGTGTGAACAAGGCAGTCCATCAACAGCCATTATGACAATCGCCTACCACCTAATCCTAGATTGTCATATTCTCATAATTAAAGCAAATGTTTCCACACACGATACAAGTGAGTGGAACAACTATCCCCTGTCACTAGGTTCAAAGCTGAAGGGTTCAAAGCAGGTCTTTCTTATCATCGACTGGTTGGTAAGCTACACACTGAAAGAGCCTGTGTTCTGCTGGGTGCTGAACCAAACAACCATCGTTTGTAAAGCTGGGAATCTTTGTTCCCTTAAACCTGATTATGCATGGCACAGCACTAGCAGGGTATTCTGCACCAGTGCTTCTCTCTCTCTCTCTCTCTCTCTCTCTCTCTCTCTACTCTCTCTCTCTCTACTCTCTACTCTCTCTCTCTCTCTCTCTCTCTCTCTCTCTCTGTCTCCTCTCTCTCTCTCTCTCTGTCTCCTCTCTCTCTCTCTCTACTCTCTCTCTCGCTCTCTCTCTCTCTATCTCGGTCTCTCGCTCACACAGAGGGAAGGATGATATCAGGGGAGATGAGATACTGCCTCAAACCGGACTTTGATGCCAGTGTTTTAAAAGGCTTGTCATAAACTGTGGGAGCAGTAAACAGAACGTTCTGGTACATATTGCAGACAGAAAGATAGAAAGGGGGGGTGGAATAATTCATGTAGGCAAGCCCGGAATTTTTTTTTGCCCAAAATTCCCTTTCTTTCATGACTTTTTCCAATCCAATCAGTTTTCCACGTTGATTCAACGTCATCACATTGATTTATTGGGGGGGTTGAAATGATGTGGAAACAACATTGATTCAAGCAGTTTTTGCCCAGTGTGTAGTCTCTGAATTGCATCCCAAATGGCACCCTATTACCTACATAGTGCACTACTTTTGACCAGTGCCCATAGGGTAAGTAGTGCACTAATTTTGACCAGTGCCCATAGGGTAAGTAGTGCACTAATTTTGACCAGTGCCCATAGGGTAAGTAGTGCACTAATTTTGTCCAGTGCCCATAGGGTAAGTAGTGCACTAATTTTGCCCTGTGCCCATAGGGTAAGTAGTGCACTAATTTTGACCAGTGCCCATAGGGTAAGTAGTGCACTAATTTTGACCAGGGCCCATAGGGGGACATATTTTTGATGCAACCTCTCTATTTTTCCAGTCATGGTATCTCTCAGGGATAGGCTAGACAAGAAACAGTCTCAAGCGACTTAGAAACTATGCTGAAAATGAAATGATACTGTCAAGACTGGCTATATTTACAGAAGCATGCACAAGTTATCTTTGAAATACTATGTCCCATATCCACAAAGCGTCTCAGAGTAGTAGTGCTGATCTAGGATCAGTTTTGCTTTTTAGATTAAAGGAATGATGTCATATTTACATGGATCAAGGGTCTGATCCTAGATCAGCACCTACACTAGAAAAAAAGGTGCCATCTAGAACCTAAAAGGAATCTTCGGCTATTCCCCTTTGTGAATTCCCCATGTGAGCAATCCTAACAGACTACACCCAGTATACAGCCTAATGAAGCTGACTGAATTATCACTGCAGGGTCATGTTCAATAAGCAAACATTGTGGAATGTTGCAGATAGAAATTGCTTGAATAGAGCTGATGTGATTTGTAATTACATGCCAGAGAGACAAGTTTGTTCTAATCTATATAATAAATGTATATTTGAATGTTAGCCAACGTTGTGCCCTGCTGGTCGCTACCCATGTTTGGCCTTGGTTATGGTTTCCAACATGGTGTTCGGTCTTGGAAACAAAATGAAAGCATTACAACTGGCCATAATTCAGAGAGGACGACTATGATCAACGCATCCCTGCAAGTAGGGGAGGAGTGAATACCTGGCTATCTTTCCAACTAATGCAGGGAAAGGATAAATGTATTCCACAGCCCTAAGACGAGGTACGTCGGCAGGAATCAGGAAAAGCACACACAATCCAAATCAAGATGGAGTGTATGGCAATAAGCTGAAATGGGCAATGTGTCTTTTTGTAATGATATCAAGGTACAAATGTGTAGTGCTCGAATAGCAAGACAGGCACCCCTCTGAGTAGTAAAGATCAGATAGGCGATGGAATACATGAAGTAGACTTGGCATTGGAGCTGCTCATTGAGTAACCTCATTAGTTTTTACTGTTGACTCAGGTGACTAATTACAAAACCATTACACTGCTCTAGTCTATTCAGCTGTGCAGCATCATTAGGATAAAGGAATGGGGTCAGGCGGACTGGAGCTCCGACCTCACATAAAATTATGTTTTTATAAATAAACGACTGGTTTCAGCACCCAAAGAATAGCCACAATTGCACACGACACTGA